>NC_037687.1:7674755-7881584 GCF_003255815.1 Theropithecus gelada
AAAAAAAAAAAAAAAAAAAAAAAAAAAGAGTGTGAGCCTTCTGTCATGCCCAGGCAGGGTCACCAGAGGGCTCCTTGGTCTAGCGGTAATGCCAGCATCTGGGAAGACACCTGTTGCCAAGCGGACTATGGTCTAGCGGTAGCATCAGTGTCAAGGAAAAACACCCGCTACTTAGCAGACCAAGAAAGGGAGTCTCCCTCTCCCTGGGGGATTTTAGAGAAGACTCTACTCCTCCACCTCTTGTGGAAGGCCTGACATCAGTAAGGCCCGCCTGCAGTTATGCAGAGGCCTAACCATCTCCCTGTGATGCTGTGCTTCAGTGGTCACACTCCTAGTCTGCCTTCATGTTCCATCCTGTACACCTGGCTCTGCCTTTTAAATAGCAGTAGCAAATTAGTGAAAGTACTAAAAGTCTCTGATATGCGGAAATAATTACATAAGCCATCTCTCTCTCTCTCCTCTCTTTCTCTCTGCCTCGGCTGCCAGGCAGGGAAGGGCCCCCTATCCAGTGGACATGTGATCCACGTGACCTTACCTATCATTGGAGATGGCTCACCCTCCTTACCCTGTCCCTTTGTCTTGTATGCAATAAATATCAGCGCAGCCAGGCATTCGGGGCCACTACCGGTCTCTGCGTCTTGGTGGTAGTGGTCCCCCGGGCCCAGCTGTCTTTTCTTCTTTTTTTGTCTTGTGTCTTTGTTTCTACAATCTCTCATCTCCACACATGGGGAGAAAAACCCACTGACCTCGTGGGGCTGGACCCTACATATGGCGCCCAATGTGGGGCACTCCCTCACTGTGTGAAGTTGCACCCTGAGTGTGGGATTCAGCGGAGGATTTCGATGAGAGATTTCTGAAGATTGTGGTCAATAAACTTGGTGGTAAGCTTGAGCACTCAGAGTATTCTGGGGACACCATGGGACAGGCCATACTGAGTGCTCAGCTTATTTAAATTTTATAAAAACTCTTCTTAAAGAAGGAGGGGTTAAAGTTTCTACTGAAAAGTTAATTAAATTATTTGAGGTTATAGATCTTCTTTGCCCTTGGTTTCCTACTGAGGGAACTTTGGAACGTAAAGATTGGGACGAGATTGGCCAACAATTCAAAATTGCCCGTGAAGGGGGACATTTTGTTCCACCCACCGTTTGGTCAATCGGGACTTCGGTTCACTCTGTCTTAGACTCCTTACAGACTTAGGAGGACAAAATGGAGACCAATCCCTCTCCTCTCCTCTGATGAGGTTGAGGAAGTGCTCAGTTCTCTTTCCCCTGAGGATACTACACAAACTGAAACCATAATTTCACAGGCGGACTTCCAGTCTGACATGCCACCGCCGCCACCACCTATGCCAGAGGCTACCGCAACCCCGTTGCTGCTTTATGATGATCTTTTAACTGACCTGAATGAGCTTATTTCCCCCAACCAGCAAAACTCAGCTGAAACATATCAACAGCCATTGTGGCCAGACCCTCCTGCCTCTCCTCACCCTCTCAATGCTGCTGCTATGGAGACAGCGGATGAGATCAGGCAGCCTGAAAATGAGGCTATAAATTATATTTCCATGCAGCTCAGTACAGAGGCTCCGATATCTGAACAGTCCGTACAGGAGGCTTTCAATTCTTGGCCTGGTAACGAGACTTTCAACCCTATCCCTCCACAGCCTGGTTCCTTTCCTACTACTCAGACTCGGCTAGAGTCACAGGCTCCCTTGAAACCTGGTTATTTTCCTCCTAATCAGACTCAGCTAGAGTCACAGGTTCCCTTGAGGCCTGGCTCTTATCCTTCTACTCAGACTCAGTTACAGTCACAGGCTCCCTTGAAGCCTGGTCCACAGTTGTTGTGGCAGCCTGGCTTTCAGGCCCATAAAAGACCTGTTCAGCAGGTAATCTGGTCTCATCCTGGCTTTCAGCTTCTCAACTCTCCCTCTATTCAAAATTCTCACCTTTTTTCTGCTCCTGGTCTGGTCGCTACTACTGTTACCAACACTACGATTGCCACTCATAGGCAACAAGTTACATACATCCCTGAGAACAAGTACATACTCCACTTATGAGGGCTATAGCTCAGGCAAGGGAATACGGGGATCCCAAAGCCTGGCAATTTCCTGTAATTTTACAACCTCCAGTACCTGCCACCTCAGCAGCACAAAATCACCGACAGCCCATTGTCGATCCTGCTCAACAGGCGGCTGCCCCTGCAACTCTTCAAGATCAAAAGGCTGATAATCAAGCCCCTCAGCCCGACAATCAGGCTGCTCAGGGAAATAATCAGGCTCCACAATTGCCTGCCGCTGGGACACACCCAGTACCTGGCATTCCAGCTGTTCGGGCGGTAGTTCAACCTGACCCCATACATCCAGGTCAGGTTCAGATACGCCCTGCTACTTGGGAAAGTTTTTGTTTTAAATTCCTCAAAGATTTCAAGGAATCAGTAAAACAATATGGCACCAACTATCCTTTTGTCTGTTCCACATAAAAAGCCCTGACAAAGGATAAACGTTTGGTGCCTTGCCCTATGACTGGGAAATTTTAGCAAAGTCAGTCTTGTCTAAATCTCAATATTTACAATTCAGGACTTGGTGGGCTGATGCTGTCCAGGAACGCATTCGTCTTAATCAGGGCTTCAATCCTCCTGTTAATGTTACGGCTGACCAATTACTGGGAATGGGTCAGTGGGCTGCAATTCAATACCAAACTATACCAAATGATGAGGTTATCAAACAACTGCGAAAATGTTGCTTAGATACTTGGGACAAGATTCAAGATGATAGTAAAGTATGCCCATCTTTCACGGCTGTCAGACAGGGACAACACGAACCCTACCCAGACTTTATTGCTCGTCTCTAAGACACGGCAGAAAAGGCTATCCCTGATAGCCACGGCCAACGACTTATTGTGGAACTCACGGCTTATGAACAAGTAAATCCAGATTGTCAGGCGGCTATTTGCCCTGTCAAAGGCAAAATTCCACCGGGTGGTGATATGCTCACCTCCTACATTAAAGCCTGTGAAGGGGTGGGAGGAACTCTGCATACAGCAATGATTATGGCACAAGCTATGGCCTCTGTTCGAATGCCTGGGCAATTCTCTGGCCAATGCTTTATATGCGGCCAGAAACGACATATAAAAAGAGATTGCCCCCAGTGTACAGGTCGCCATTCTATACTACTACTACAACAACAGCAACTGAAAGGAATGAAACACATCCCCCATATATCTCCCAACTTCCTGAGCCCAGCACAAACACATTCCTCCATATTTCTTTCAAACTTCAGAAAAACACCACCTGGGAAATCTCCAATAAGGACGCAGCGGGAACCAATAAAAAATGTTAAATGTATAATATTAACCAATTGTAATGCTGTAACTGACAGAATTACCTTGTTCCCCTGTAACTTTACATATCCTGTTTACATCGGGCTATAAAAAGCAAGCACTTGCATTGTTCGGGGCCCTCTTGTATGCTGTGGAGTGGAGGGACCAAGTTTGAACTTGTAGTAAAGATCCTTGCCGCTTGGCTTTGACTCTGGACTCTGGTGGTCTTCTTTGGGGAACAAACGGTCTGGGCATAACACAACAACAACAAATTTTTCAGCAACCAAAAGCCCCACCTTCTACTTTATGTCCAAGATGCCGAAAGGGATTTCACTGGGCTGCTCACTGCCATTCAAGATTTGATATTGATGGTAATCCTTCATGGCCTTTTAAGAATCAGGGAAACGCGATGAGGGGCCGACCCTAGGCCCCTCTAAACAATGTGGCATTCCCCAACTCCCAGACCCCCACGTCTGGCGAGACGGGAGCTTTCGCAGTCCAATCCATTCAACCTTCACCCCAATTCCCACTTCAGCAATTTGTGCCACAGGATCTAACGGCTCAGCCATCCTGTACACCTGGCTCTGCCTTTTAAACAGCAGTAGCAAATTAGTGAAAGTACTAAAAGTCTCTGATACGCAGAAATAATGGCGTAAACCGTTTCTCTCTCTCTCCTCTCTTTCTCTCTGCCTCAGCTGCTGCCAGGCGGGGAAGGGCCCCCTTTCCAGTGGACACGTGACCTTACCTATCATTGGAGATGGCTCACACTCCTTACCCTGCCCCTTTGTCTTGTATCCAATTAATATCAGCGCAGCCTGGCATTCGGGGCCGCTACCGGTCTCCGCGTCTTGGTGGTAGAGGTCCCCCGGGCCCAGCTGTCTTTTCCTTTATCTTTTTGTCTTGTGTCTTTATTCCTACAGTCTCTCATCTCCACACATGGGGAGAAAAACCCACCGAACGGCTGGGCGTGGTGGCTCAAGCCTGTAATCCCAGCACTTTGGGAGGCCGAGACGGGCGGATCACGAGGTCAGGAGATAGAGACCATCCTGGCTAACACGGTGAAACCCCGTCTCTACTAAAAATACAAAAAACTAGCCGGGCGAGGTGGTGGGCGCCTGTAGTTCCAGCTACTCGGGAGGCTGAGGCAGGAGAATGGCGTAAACCCGGGAGGCGGAGCTTGCAGTGAGCTGAGATCCGGCCACTGCACTCCAGCCCCAGCGGCAGAGCGAGACTCTGTCTCAAAAAAAAAAAAAAAAAAAAAAAAAAAGAAAAACCCACCGAACTTGTGGGGCTGGACCCTACACACCCAGGAATGATTGCCATAATAATTATTATCTAATCCATTAGATATAGTAAAAATAAACTTATTACTAATTATTATCATTAACGATTCTGATTACTGGGCGAGAACAGTGGTGATCTCGTGTATTTATGTGCATTACAGGGTAAGAGTTCTCCTTCCTGTGGTGTGCAGGAGATTCTAGAATAGTAACTCATTGAAATAGTGAGAAGAAAATATTTGTGGTCTTGAACCTGTTCCACTTAAAAATACATGAGGGAGGCCAGGTGCGGTAGCTCACGCCTGTAATCCCAGCACTTTGGGAGGCCGAGTGGGGGGCGGTGGATCACCTGAGGTCAGGAGTTCGAGACCAGCCTGGCCAACATGGTGAAACCTCATCACTACTAAAAATAAATTAGCCGGGCATGGTGGCGCACGCCTGTAATCCCACCTACTCGGGAGGCTGAGGCAGGAGAATCACTTGAACCCCGCGGGGGTGAAGGTTGTAGTGGGCCGAGATCACACCACTGCACTCCAGCCTGGGGGATACAGCAAGACTGCATCTCAAAATAAGTAAATTAATTAATTAACTAATAAAAATACATGAGAGGACCGGTGCAGTGGCTCATGCTGGTAATATCAGCACTCAGGGAGGCTGAGGTGAAAGGATCATTTAAAGCTGGGAGTTTGAGGCCAGCCTGGGCAATATAGCAAGACCCCTGCCTCTACAAAAAATGTAGCTGCACCTGGTGGTGCACACCCAGCTGCTCGTGAGGCTGAGGCAGGAGGATCACTTGAGTCTGGGAGGTGGAGGCTGCAATGAGGTGTGATTGCACCACTGCACTCCAGCCTGGGTGACAGAGCAAGACCTCATCTCCAAAAAGACACAAAGAACAAAAACATGAGGTCCAGGGAAATTAAAGCTGCAGGCTGGGCCAGCAGCAGTGGTGGTGGGATGGTGAAGCCAGTGGTCCTGACAGAGAAATCAGGGACAAAGGAAGCAGTGCTGGAGACCTGCAGAGGAGGGTCCTGGCCCCAGACAGGAAAAGGAGGTGATGTAAGTCAATGAGGCAAGGAAATCTCGTGGAAATGAGTAAGGTACCAAAGAGAGGCCACCCAGAGGGAGACCCAGACATTGAGGGGAGCTTCCCTTTTTCTTTTCTGTAAAGTTGCTCAAAAACCTTAAAACACAGTTGACCAACAGCTGCTGCCAAGAACATTGTGAAAAGGTTTCTGGGTAAGGAAATGGCCCTGAGAATGGGAAGGTTCCGCTCTGGTGTGATCAGAGATGAGGTCTCCAGGGCTGGATAACAAAGTCTTGGCATATGGAGGCTCCATTTTGGGTGTCCTTCATTTCCTTCTTTTTTTTCTTCTTCTTCTTTTTTTTTTTCTTTTGAGATGGAGTCTTGCTCTGTTGCCTAGGTTGGAGTGCAGTGGCGCGACCTCAGCTCACTGCAAGCTCCGCCTCCCGGGTTCATGCCATTCTCCTGCCTCACCCTCCCGAGTAGCTGGGATTACAGGCGTGCACCACCACACCCAGCTAATTTACAGGTGCCCGCCACCACGCCTGGCAAATGTTTTGTATCTTTAGTAGAGACGGGGTTTCACCATGTTAGTCAGGATGGTCTCGATCTCCTGACCTCATGATCCGCCTGCCTTGGCCTCCCAAAGTGCTGGGATTACAGGCACGAGTCACCGCACCAGGCCTTTCCTTTTTTTTTTTTTAGGCAGAGTCTCGCCCTGTTGCCCAGGTTGGAGTGCAGTGGCACAATCTCAGCTCACTGCAACCTCTGCCTTCCAAGTTCAAGTGATTCTCCTGCCTCAGCCTCCCAAGCAGCTGGCATTACAGGCGTGCACCACCACACCCAGCTCATTTTTGTATTTGTAGCAGAGACAGGCTTTTGCCATGTTGCCTAGGCGAATCTCGAACTCCTAATCAAGTAGTCCACCCACCGTCAGCCTCCTTCATCCCCGTCTGAGATGACTCAGTTTCTGTCTCTGTTGGCAGCTGGGAAAGTTCTGAAAAGAGAATGAAGAGCAGGCCAGGTGTGGTGGCTCACAACTCTAATCCCAGCACTTTGGGAGGCCGAGGTGGGCGGATCACCTGAGCTCAGGAGACCAGCCTGACCAAAGACGTGAAACTTCACCTCTACTAAAAATACAAAAATTAGCTGGGAATGGTGGCAGATGTCTGTAATCCCAGCTACTCAGGAGGCTGAGCTAGGAGAATCACTTGAGCCTGCGAGGCAGAGGTTGCGGTGAGCTGAGATTGTCCCACTGCCCTGCAGCCTGAGTGACAGAGTGAGACTCTGTCTCAAAAAAAAAAAAAAAAAAAAAAAAAGACAAAAAGTAAAGACAATGGCATTAGACAAATTCTGGCTCTGAAATCTAGACTACCTAGGTGACTTCTTTTTTTTTCATAGAGATGGGGTCTTGCTATATTGCCCAGGCTGTTTTTGAATTTCTGGCCTCAAGCAATCCTCCTGCCTCAGTTTCCTAAAGTGCTGGAATTATAGGTGTGAGCCACCAATGCGCCCCACTTTTTTTTTTTTTTTTTTTTTGAGACAGAGTCTTACTCTGTCACTCAGGCTGGAGTGCAGTGGCGCAATCTCAGCTCACTGCAACCTCCACCTCCCAGATTCAAGCAATTCTCCCACCTCAGCCTCTTGAGTAGCTGGGATTACAGGTGCCCACCATCATGCCCAGCTAAGTTTTGTATTTTTAGTAGAGACGGGGGTTCACCATGTTGGCCAAGTTGGTCTCGAACTCCTGACGTCAGGTGATCCGCCCGCGTTGGCCTCCCAAAGTGCTGGGATTACAGACATGAGCCACCGTGCCCTGCCTTTTTTTTTTTTTTTTTTTTGAGAGTCTCTGTCTGTCACTTAGGCTGGAGTGCAGTGGTGCAATCATAGCTCACTACAGCCACAAACTCCCAGGCTGAAGCAATAGATCCTCCCCCTTCAGCCTCCTAAGTAGTGGCTGGGATTATATGGGCATGCCACCACACCCAGCTAATTTTTTAAAAAGTTTTTATAAAGACGGGGATTTTTCTGTGTTGCCCAGGCTGAACTCGAACTCTTGAGCTCAGTGGGTCCTCCCACCTTGACCTCCCAAGGAGCTGGAATTATAAGCATGAGCCACTGTGCCGGGCCCTGGTGACCTTTTGTCCATGGCCCCGCCTTCCCTAGCGTGGGGTTTCCCCTCTAATGTTGCGTAGGGCTGTTGCGATCACAGGGGGAGGTGGAGCGTGAGTACTCCTGGGGTACGTGCTGGAGGTTGGGGGTTTGTGGAGGTGGGTGGCTCAATTTTATTCCAGGAAACCGTGGCCAGATGGCCCGACAGCACCTTCCTTTTCATCTGGAGTTCCTCAATTAGTGGGGGTGTGAGTTGTTTCATAAGCCACTCCCCCTTATGTCTTGCAGGAAAGTAGTAATGCAAAGAAACTTTTATTTTTTCCACATCTATATTCTTTGTAACCTTTTAAACTAAGATACTTGGCCTGGCGTCTGTAATCCCAGCATTTTGGGAGGCTGAGGCAGGCAGATCACTTGAGCTCAGGAGTTCGAGACTGGCCTGGCCAACAGGGTGAAACCCCGTCCCTACTAAAAATACAAAAATTAGCTGGGCACGGTGGCGCGCACCTGTAATCCCAGCTACTTGGGAGGCTGAGGCAGGAGAATCGCTTGAACGCGGGAGGTGGAGGTTGCAGTGAGCCAGAGGAAGAAAAAACTGAGGGTGTTTAGCCCTGGAAATCTCTTTTGATGTTCACTGCCTCAAGGTTCTTGCTATCTCTTGCTCCAAGTCACAGCCTGGCCCCAGGAGGTCAGGCCAGAGCCCCCAGCCTGTCCTCTGCCAAGCGGTGGTCCTGGCAGCCGCCTAGACTCCCACTCCAAAGCTGGATCATTTGTAGATGGGAAGTGTTTGCATACACGGGGCCAGGGAGTGCTTTCCAGCTCTTTGGTAAAGAGGCCTGACAGCTGCCAAGGCTTTTACTTTTATTTGCCATCCTTCACCCAGGAGGGGAAGCAAGTGTGGTTGTTCTCTGATTTGGCAGAGCCACCTGTCATTGCAAATTGTCACCAGGGCAACAAGTTACCATCTTTTTAAGGCAACCAATGAGAAGCATGGATTTCCTCTGGAGGTCGTTTTCACAGAACGGCAACAGTTTCTAGGCGTCCGAGTGATACAAGAATTCTTTGTTCAAATAAGGCTTTGAGGACAGATGTATAGTGACAGAGAGGAGAACAAGCTGGTAGCAGTTACGGATTTTCACAAGGAAAACTGGTTGTGGGGCGGGGCAGAAAAATCCTCTCTGTGACTTCAGGGAACAAAGAGGTCATTTCCTTTGTATTTATTTATTTATTTTTTTTTTAGTAGAGATGGGGTTTCACCGTGTTAGCCAGGATGGTCTTGATCTCCTGACCTCGTGATCCGCCCGTCTCGGCCTCCCAAAGTGCCAGGATTACAGGCTTGAGCCACCGCGCCCGGCCGAAAAGAGGTCATTTCCTTTGGGTCTTTAGGAAACCCCTTTTTTCCAACTATGATTTATTTTATTATTATTTTTTGAGATGGAGTTTCGCTCTTGTGGCCCAGGCTGGAGTGCAATGGTACGATCTTGGCTCACTGCAACCTCTGCCTCCTGGGTTCAAGCGATTCTACTGTCTCAGCTCCCGATTAGCTGGGATGACAGGCATCCGCCACAATGTCCGGCTAATTTTTGTATATTTAATTGAGACGGGGTTTCACCATGTTGGCCAGGCTGGTCTGGAACTCCTGACCTCAGATGAACCTCCCCCCTTGGCCTCCCAAAGTGCTGGGTTACAGGCGTGAGCCACCACGCCCAGCCTAACTATAATTTACATTACAAGTATTTGGCCCGGCATTAGTGGTAATTAGCCTGTAATCTCTGCACTTTGGGAGGTCAAAAACCAAGGATCCTGGCAACCTATGAGACCCTGTCTCTACAAAGAAGAATCAAGTTTTTGAATTAACTGGGGGTGGCGGTGGGCGCCTGTAGTCCCAGCTACTCAGGAGGCTGAGGCAGGAGGATCGCTTGAGCCCAGGAGCTGGAGGATGCAGCGAGCTCTGATGGCACCACTGCACTCCAGCGTGGGAGATGGAGACAGAGTGAGACGGCATCTCTAAAAAATAATAAGAAATAAATAAGTACGTATTTGGTGGTGGTGGTTACAAGACTGTGTGCAGAATGTTAGTGCATATAAATGCCACCTCAATCAAGCCTGATTTTTAGAAAACAATTCTTGGGAAAAGCAAAATGTACAGCAGGCACACAGACACATTTGTCAAAATGCATCGAACTCAGTAACAGCAGGCCAAAGACTGCCGGTTCTCACTTATAAGTGGGATCTAAACTTCAGGTACTCATGGACATAAAGGCAGCAATAATGGACACTGGGGATTACCAGGGAGGAGTGAGAAAAAGGGGCATGAGGGTTGAAAAACTAACTGTTGAGTACTGTGCTCACCATCTCGGTGACAGCATCATTCATACCACAAACCTCAGCATCATGCAATATACTCAGGTAGGAAACTGGCACAGGTATCCCTGAATCTAAAATAAAAGTTGATAAAGAGGGTCCCGGGAGCAGCGGCTCTCACTTGTAATCCCAGCACTTTGGGAGGCCAAGGTGGGCAGATCGCTTTGAGGCCAGGAGTTTGAGATCAGCCTGGGCAACACGGTGAAACCCTGTCTCTACTAAAAATACAAAAATTAGCTGGGTGTGGTGGCGGGCGCCTGTAATCCCAGCTACTTGGGAGGCTGAGGCATGAGAATCACTTGAACTCGGGAGGTGGAGGTTGCAGTGAGCCGAGATCACACCTCTGCACTCCAGCCTGGGCAACAGAGAGAGATTCTGTCTTGAAAAATAAAAACAAGGCCGGGCGCGGTGGCTCACGCCTGTAATCCCCGCACTTTGGGAGGCCGAGGCGGGTGGATCACAAGGTCAGGAGATCGAGACCATGGTGAAACCCCGTCTCTACTAAAATAGAAAAAATTAGCCGGGCGCAGCAGCGGGCGCCTGTAGTCCCAGCTACTCGGGAGGCTGAGGCAGGAGAATGGCATGAACCTGGGAGGCGGAGCTTGCAGTGAGCCGAGATTGCGCCACTGCACTCCAGCCTGGGCAACAGAGCAAGACTCCGTCTCAAAAAAAAAAATAAAAATAAAAATAAAAATAAAAATAATAATAATAAAAAATAAAAGTTGATAAAGAGGGCTGGGCATGGTGGCTCATGCCTGTAATTCCAGCACTTTGGGAGGCCGAGGCAGGCGGATCACTTGAGGCCAGGAACTTGAGACTAACCTGGGCAACATGATGAAACCCCATCTCTACGAAAAATACAAAAATTAGTTGGGCGTGGTGGTGTGTGCCTGTGGTTCCAGCACTTTGGGAGGCCGAAGTGGGTAGATTACTTGGGATGGAGAGTTCGAGACCAGCCTGGTCAACATGGCGAAAACCTGTCTCTACTAAAAATACAAAAATTAGCTGGGTGTAGTGGCGCATGCCTGTGGTCCCAGAGACTCAGGAGGATGAGGCAGGAGAATCGCTTGAACCCGGGAGGTGAAGGTTGCAGTGAACCGAGATTGTGTCACTTCACGCCAGCCTGGGCAACAGAGTGAGACCCTGTCTCAAAAAAAATTTTTTTTAAGTTGAAAAAGAAAAACAATGCATCAACCCAAACACATAAGATAGGCACATTCTACTGTATGTAAATTACACATCAACAAAATGGATTTTTCAAAAATCACTGTTGCTGGGATTGTATTAGATAGCATTAGGTACAAAATTGAGGTCAGTAGAGCTCAGTTTTACTGGTAGAAATCAGAGGAAGTTAAAGGATTTTATGTTTTAGAGGAGAATTAAGGGACATATTGCCTTTTCCTGCTACAGAACCAAGAATTTTCAAACTGGGTTCCTAGGGAACCCCAGGGGTTCCACGTCTAGCCTGCTTTCTGCTTTCTCCTCAATCTGTAATCACAGCTGCCCACTTCTTTTGTGTCCCTCAAAAGGTTTTACCCAAAGAGTTCTGAGACCAAAGGATTTGAAAATCAGAGCTCTCAAAAAATGATTTTTCTTTTTCTTTTTTTTTGAGACGGGATCTTGCTTTGTTGTCCAGGCTGGAGTGCAGTGATGCTTACTGCAGTCTCAGCCCTTCTGGGCTCAAGTGATCCTCACACCCCAGCCTCCTCAGTAGCTGGGACTACCAGCATGGACCACCACACCCAGCTAATTTTTTTCCTCAATATTTATTTATTTATTTATTTAGACTGAGGCTCACTCTGTCACCCAGGCTGGAGTGCAGTGTTACAATCTCAGCTCACTGAAACCTCCACCTCCCGGGTTCACGCCATTCTCCTGCCTCAGCCTCCTGAGGAGCTAGGACTACAGGCACCCACCGCCACGCCCGGCTAATTTTTTTTGTATTTTTTTATTTCTTTTTTTTTTGAGACGAAGTCTCGCTCTGTCGCCCAGGCTGGAGTGCAGTGGCCGGATCTCAGCTCACTGCAAGCTCCGCCTCCCGGGTTCACGGCATTCTCCTGCCTCAGCCTCCCGAGTAGCTGGGACTACAGGCGCCCGCCACCTCGCCCGGCTAGTTTTTTGTATTTTTAGTAGAGACGAGGTTTCACCGTGTTAGCCAGGATGGTCTCGATCTCCTGACTTCGTGATCCGCCCGTCTCGGCCTCCCAAAGTGCTGGGATTACAGGCTTGAGCCACCGCGCCCGGCCTGTATTTTTTTTTTAGTAGAGATGGGGTTTCACTGTGTTGGCCAGGCCGGTCTTGAACTTCTGACCTCAGGTGATCTGCCCACTTTGGCCTCCCAAACTGCTGGGATTACAGGCATGAACCACTGAGCCTGGCTTTTCCCCTTTTATCTTTGTAGAGATGGGGTCTTGTTATGTTGTCCAGGCTGGTCTCGAGCTGCTGGCCTCAAGCGATCCTCCTGTCTCAGCCTCCCAAAGCACAAGGATGACAGGTGTGAGCCACTGCACCTGGCAATAACATGGTTTCTGTCTCTTTCCAAGCTACCCTTTGTCCAGGGTGTGTCAAAGAGTAGCTCAAGAAGAGATAGAAGTCATGTCTTCAAGGAGGCAGGATGAGCTGGGACTTGAGCATGCGGAAATATCGGGACAAAAATGGACTTGAAAGTTCCTGCTAGGACCAGAAGAGACAGGCAGCCTGTGGAATTCACTTTTCCCCCCCAGATTCCCCGTCCCACAAATTTGCTTTCAGTTCCTCTAAATGCACACACTCCATTCTGCCTCGGGGCCTTGGAACACACAGTCCTCTCCCTCCACCAGAAGGCCCTCCCTAACTGCCTCTCCTGTTTAACCCTTGTGCATCCTCCACCCTCCCCTCAGACATCTTTTCCTCCCCCCAAAATACCTTCTGGATTCCCCTATGCGGGGCTGATTGTTAGGTCAGAGGTTCTCATGGAAATGGGTTCCTCTCCTTGGGAGATGGAGTGGTCCTTGAGGCTGATGGCTGATTGAGCATTCTATTGGTGTTTGTTCTTGTTTTTTTGTTTTTTGTTTTTTTTTAGAGATGAGGTCTTGCTCTGTTGTCCAGGCTGGAATGCAGTGGTGCAATCATAGCTCACTGCAGCCTCCAACTCCTGGACTCAAGCGGTCCTTCTGCCTCAGCCTCCTGAGTAGCTGGTACTACAGAAAGGCACCACCATGCCTGCCTAATGTTTTCTTATGTTTTGTACAGAAGGGGGTCTCACTGTGTTGGCCAGGCTGGTCTTGAATTCCTGGGCTCAACCAATCCACCCACCTTGGTCTTCTAAAGCACTGAGATTACAGGTGTGAGCCACAGCGCCTGGACTTTTTTTTTTTTTTTTTTTGAGATGGAGTTTTGCTTTTGTTGCCCAGGCTGGAAAGCAATGGCGTGACCTTGGCTCACCACAATCTCCGCCTCCCGGGTTCAAGCAATTCTCCTGCCTCAGCGTCCCGAGTAATTGGGATTACAGCTACCCACCTGGTGCACCACCACGCCTGGCTGATTTTGTATTTTTAGTAGAGAAGGGGGTCTCTCCATGTTGGTCAGGCTGGTCTTGAACTCCCGACCTCAGGTGATCCGCCTGCCTCAGCCTCCCAAAGGGCTGGGATTACAAGGTGTGAGCCACCGTGCCCGGCCTAGCACCCGGCCTTTTTTTTTTTTTTTTTTTTTTGAGACAGAGTCTCGCTCTGTCACCCAGGCTGGAGTGCAGTGGCCGGATCTCAGCTCACTGTAAGCTCCACCTCCCGGGTTCACGCCATTCTCCTGCCTCAGCCTCCCGAGTAGCTGGGACTACAGGCGCCTGCCACCTCGCCCGGCTAAGTTTTTGTATTTTTAGTAGAGACGGGGTTTCACTGTGTTAGCCAGGATGGTCTCGATCTCCTGACCTCGTGATCCGCCCGTCTCGGCCTCCCAAAGTGCTGGGATTACAGGCTTGAGCCACCGCACCCGGCCAACACCCGGCCTTTTTATTGCTGTTCTGTTGGTATCTGCCTTCCCCTGACTGTCAAGGCCCAACTCATCCCAGGGAAGGGCAGCATCCCTCTGCTTCCTACTGTATGCACGGTGTTTAACACAGTATGTGGAACATAGTAGTTGCTCAATAAATATTGCCTGCACTTTGAACCTGTGTGCACCCTTGTATTTATACAGGGATTTAATATACATGCATCATGTTGACTGATATATAAATACATAGAGAAAATTGTGCAAATGAGAGTTATAGCTCAAAATGTTTACAGAACTCCCCCCTCACCAGGGGCCCTCCTGGTACTCTTTTATCACCACTGTCTCTGATTCCCCAGACACTTCCACCCTCATTTCCAACAGCATAAGTTAGTTTTGTTTGTATTTCATTTATTATTATTGTTATTGTTATTATTATTATTTTGAGACGGAGTCTCGCTCTGTCACCCAGGCTGGAGTGCAGTGGCGCGATCTCGGCTCACGGCAAGCTCTGCCTCCCGGGTTCACGCCATTCTCCTGCCTCAGCCTCCTGAGGAGCTGGGACTACAGGCACCCACCGCCACGCCCAGCTAATTTATTTTGTATTTTTTTTTTTAGTAGAGACAGGGTTTCACGGTGTTAGCCAGGATGGTCCCGATCTCCTTACCTCGTGATCCGCCCATCTAGGCCTCCCAAAGTGCTGGGATTACAGGCATGAGCCACCGCGCCCGGCCCAGATTTTGTCTTTAAAAGAAAAACAAAACAAAAAACAACTTTTTTTCCCTATGGTTTAAAAATGTGAAAATTGGCAGTGCCTCAAAAAGTTAAACATAGAATTACCATATGATCAGGCAGTGCTACTCCTGGGCATATGCCCAGAAGAATTGAAAGCAGGAACTGCAAACAGATATTTGCACATCTATGTTCATAGCAGCATTATTCACAATAGCCAAAAGGCAGAAGCAGGCCAGGCACACTGGCTCATACCTGTAATCCCAGGACTTTGGGAGGCCGAGGTGGGCAGATCACCTGAGGTCAGGAGTTTGAGACCAGCCTGGCCAACATGGCGAAACCCCATCTCTACTGAAAAAAAAAAAAAATTACCCAGGTGTGGTGGTGGGCGCCTGGAATCCTGGCTACTCGGGAGGCTGAGGCAGGAGAATCGCTTGAACCTGGGAGTCGGAGGTTGCAGTGAGCCGAGATCGTGCCACTTGTACTCCAGCCTGGGTGATGAGAGCACAACTCCATCTGCAAAAAACAAAAAACAAAACAAAACCCCAAAACCTTTTCGATCCGCTGTCTGCAGCGGAGCCGCCACCAAAATGCAGATTTTTCCTGAAAACCCTTACAGGGAAGACCATCACCCTCGAGGCTGAACCCTCGGATACGGTAGAAGATGGAAGGGCCAAGATCCGGGATAAGGAAGGAATTCCTCCTAATCAGCAAAGACTGATCTTTACTGGTAAACAACTGGAAGATGGATGTACTTTGTCTGACTACAACATTCAAAAGGAGTCTCCTCTTGTGTTGAGAATTCGTGGTGGTGCTAAGGAAAGGAAGAAGAAGTCTTTTTTTTTTTTTTTTTTTTTTTTATGGAGTCTCGCTCTGTAGCTCAGGCTGGAGTGTAGTGGTGCCATCTTGGCTCACTGCAACCTCTGCCTCCCAGGTCCCGGTTCAAGCAATTCTCCTGCCTCAGCCTCCCGAGTAGCTGGGATTACAGGCACGCGCCACCATGCCCAGCTAATTTTTTGTATTTTTAGTAAAGACGGGGTTTCACCATGTTGGCCAGGCTGGTCTCGAACTCCTGACCTCGTGATCCACCTGCCTCGGCCTCCCAAAGAGCTGGGATTACAGGCATGAGCCACTGCGGCCGGCCAGAAGAAGAAGTCTTACATGCAAGAAGAATAAGCACAAGAGAAAGAAGGTGAAGCTGGCTGTCCTGAAATATTATAAGGTGGATGAGAATGGCAAAATTAGTCGCCTTTGTCCAGGGTGCCCTTTGTCCAGGGTGCCCTTCTGATGAATGTGGTGCTGGAGTGTTTATGGCAAGCCACTTTGACAGACATGATTATGGCAAATGTTGTCTGACTTACTGCTTCAACAAACCAGAACACAAGTAACTGTATGAATTAACAAAAGATATGAACAAAAACAAACAAAAAACGAAACAAAAGCCGAAAAGCAACCCGTGTCCATCGATGGGTGAATGGATAAACACAACGTGGTTCATCCACAGAAGGGAATATGATGCAGCCATGAAAAGGAAAACAGTTCTGACTCAGGCTACAGCATGGATGAACCTTGGGGATATTATGCTCAGTGAAATAAGCAGATACAAAAGGACAAACACTATGTGATTCCAGTCCTAGGAGGTCCCTAGAGTCGTCAGATCCATAGAGACAGAAAGTAGGACGGAGGGAGCCAGGGGCTGGGGAAGGGGATAGGGAGTGAGTGTTTCATGGGGATGGAGTTTCAATTTGGAAAGAGGAGAAAGTTCTGGAGATGGATGGCGGTGGTGGCTACCCAACAACACAAATGTGCTTATTGCCACAGAATTGTGCACTGAAAAATGGTTAAAATAGGCCGGGCATGGTGGCTCACACTTGTAATCCTGGCACTTTGGGAGGCTGAGGTGGGCAGATCACTTGAGGTCGGGAGTTTGAGACCAGCCTGGCCAACATGGTGAAATCCCATCTCTACTAAAAATACAAAAAATTAGCTGGGCGTGGTGGTGCACGCCTGTAATTCCAGCTACTTGGGAGGCTGAGGCAGGAGAATTGTTTGAACCCGGGAGGTGGAGGTTGCAGTGAGCCAAGATCAAGCCACTGTACTCCAGCCTGGACAACAGAGTGAGACTCTGAAACAAAGAAACAAACAAAAGCAATGGTTAAAATGGAACAAGATGGTGCATACCTGTAGCCTTAGCTACGGGGGAGTCCAAGGTGGGAGGATTACTTGAAGCCAGGAGTCTGAGACTAGCTTGGGCAACAAAGCAAGACCCTGTTTCAAAAATAAAAAAAGGCCGGGCATGGCGGCTCAAGCCTATAACCCTAGCACTTTGGGAGGCTGAGGCAGACGGATCACAAGGTCAGGAGATCGAGACCATCCTGGCTAACACGGTGAAACCCCATCTCTACTAAAAAAAAAAAAATACAAAAAATTAGCTGGGCGTGGTGGTGGGCGCCTGTAGTCTCAGCTACTTGGGAGGCTGAGGCAGGAGAATAGCATGAACCCGGGAGGCAGAGCTTGCAGTGAGCCGATATCGCACCACTGCACTCCAGCCTGGGCGACAGAGCAAGACTCCGACTCAAAAAAAAAAAAAAGTTATAACGATAAATTGTATGTTATGTGTATTTTACCACAAAAAAATCCCATTGTATTGGAGACAGAGAACAAACAAAAATGTAATAACCGTTCCTAGCTCATGGGTGGTTCAAGAAGAAACATGAGCTGGACCTGGGCCCATGGGCAATGGCTTTCCAACTTCTGTTGTAGGTGATGCCATTGATGGAATAAAACATGATTTTTTTTTTTTTTTTTTTTTTTTTTTTTGAGATGGAGTCTCGCTCTGTCACCCAGGCTGGAGTGCAGTGGCGCAATCTTGGCTCACTGCAAGCTCTGCCTCCCGGGTTCACGCCATTCTCCTGCCTCAGCCTCCTGAGTAGCTGGGACTACAAGCGCCCGCCACCACCCCTGCCTAATTTTTCGTATTTTTAGTAGAGACGGGGCTTCACCCTGTTAGCCAGGATAGTCTTGATCTCCTGACCTTGTGATCCACCCGCCTCGGCCTCCCAAAGTGCTGGGATTACAGGCGTGAGCCACCGCGCCCGGCCAAACCATGATTTTTCTTTCTTTGTTTTTGAGATGGAGTCTTGCTGTGTTGCCCAAGCTAGTCATCCAGGATGGAGCACAGGGGTGTGATCTCGGCTCGCTGCAACCTCTGCCTCCCGGTTCAAGTGATTCTCCTCCCTCAGCCTCCCAAGTAGCTGGGATTACAGGCACACACCACCATGCCCAGTTAATTTTTGTATGTCTAATGGAGACAGGATTCCATCATGTTGGCCAGGTTGGTCTCAAATTCCTGACCTCAAATGATCTGCCTGCCTCGGCCTCCCAAAGTGCTGGGATTACAGACATGAGCCACCAGCCATAAACCATGATTTTATTTACCAGTTCTATTGCTAATAGGCATTTGGGTATGAATGTGGTATGTCATTCTCACCCAGGGACATAATTATTATTCCTATTTTAGAGAAGTGATCTTGTTCTGTTGCCCAGGCTGGAGTGCAGTGGTGTGATCATAGCTCACTGTAGCTTCGAACTCCTGGGCTCAAGCGATTCTCTCATCTCAGCCTCCTGAGTAGCTGGGAATACAAGTGCTTGTCCCCACCATGCCCAGCAAGAGACATTATTTTTGTCATGCTTGCATCAGCCACCTTGCATGCCAAGCTCTGCTTCTCTAGCTGTTCCTCAGACCACAGCCCCTGGCATTATCCCTGGGGCACCACCTCCTGACCAGTCTCTGGACATGAAGCGGGAGGCCCTATTGGAAGCGGGGAGGCTCCCTCCCTCCTCCAGCCCTTATGGTCTGCTCAGGGGCTTCCTCTTGGTCCCGGATGTGGGACCGGAGGGTTGGGGGCCCCGGGACTTATTAGCCAAGACAGGAAGCCCCACCCCCAGAGGCCTCAAAGAAAGAGCTGCGGTGCAAGAATTCGTGTGCCAGATTTGGTTAGCTGAGTCCACCCAGAGGGTAAGTGACAGCTGCTCCTGCCCTTGCCATGGAACCAGCAGGGAGGCTGGGGTCAAAGCTGAGCCTCCATCCCTGACCCCACAGTGGGGGACAGGGGTCGGGACAAGGGTCCAGATCCCACACCCTCCAGGGGCCGGATCCTCCCCACGTGGGCAGGGCTGACCCAGCTGTGGGTCTCTTGGTTCCCTCTTTCAGCGCCTGCCGGATGAAAGCTCTCTGTCTCCTCCTCCTGCCTGTCCTGGGGCTGCTGGTGTCTAGCCAGACCCTGTGCTCCATGGAAGAAGCCGTCAATGAGAAGATTCAGGAGGGCGCCAGCTCCCTAGGTGAGGACCCCCCAGGGGCAAGCTCCCCAAGGGTCTCAGAGACCTCACCGATCCCTGGCACAGACCTGACTCTAACCCAGCCCCAGCGCTCACCAAATCTCATCCTCACATCCAACCAGATCACAAATTCAACCCCAACTCCATTCCTAACCCCTCCGACTGTTCTCACCCTATCCACAGCTCCAAACCCAATCTCCGCTCTCGCCCCAAACCTTCCCTTACTCCAAAACACCCAGCTCAAGACAGGGTCCTGGAAGCCAGTGAGCTCCTATGCCGGTATCTAGCTCCAGACCAACAGGAGGAATGTAGCGGGAGGATGGGGGAGGGGCCGTTTGGCCTCACAGCCCCTCCTCTCTCCTTCCCTGCTGCCCCCCAGTATTTAGGGCAATAAGGAGCATTGGCCTGGAGTGCCAGAGCGTCACCTCCAGGGGGGACCTGGCTACTTGCCCCCGAGGTGAGTGCAGAAGCCTGTTGTCCAGGCGCCCATCTCTTTTCCAAGTCCCCTGGGAATGCCACCTCCCCACCACGTTCCCCATGTCTAGCCTTTACCCCGCTAGGATCCTCGTCCTGACTCCCAGCCTTCTCTGCCCACCATCTGGACACTGGTGTCCACCCCCACTCCCTGCCTCCAGTGCCCATTCCATGGTTGGAGCCTCCAGCCGTCCCCGTCCCCACCCCCTCCCCCATCCCACCCTCAGCCTCCCAGCTCAGAGTCCAAGCTCCTCTGTTCCGGGCTGCAGGCTTCGCCGTCACCAGTTGCACTTGTGGCTCCGCCTGTGGCTCGTGGGATGTGCGCGCGGAGACCACATGTCACTGCCAGTGCGCGGGCATGGACTGGACCGGAGCGCGCTGCTGTCGTCTGCAGCCCTGAGGTCGCGCGCAGCGCGTGCACAGCGCTGGCGGAGGCGGCTCCAGGTCCGGACGGGTTGTGGGGGAGCTGGAAATAAACCTGGAGATGATGATGATGATGGAGCGGATCTGAGCCCTGCGTGGTTTCTTTAGTAGTCCGGAGGGACTGGTCTAGTGTCTCCGTCTCCAAGAAGAGTGGGGCGCGCAGCTGCTGGAGGGGACGGGGAGACCGCGACTTTCTACTGCCCCATCCCCCTTCCTCGTATGGGGTCTCCAACTGCTTCCTCCGAAAATAGGGCCTGAGCTTCTTCTAGTGACGTCCCCACCCACCCAAGGCTCATGGCCACCTTCAAGAGGGGACTTATCACCTTTGAGGCTACCTTGACGCTCACTCTGGGGTCTCCGACCTCCCCAGGAAGTGACTGGGTCATTTTTCCCCTGTCCTCATAATGAGGCTTCATCTAGGACCTGGGTCAGTCTGGGCAATGGACGGGACCCTCCAGGGCCCCAAGACTCCAGGAGCCCCAGGTCAGGGTAGGCCCCTGAATCCTGTCTCAGCCCACAGCTGGAACATGTACCCCTCACTTCCTACCTGCAAGGAGGAACCCCCAAGGCACAGGCAAAGTTGAGTTACCTGATGTCACGTGTCATCACAAGTTCACGTTTTCACACAGGCAAGTGCAGTTGTGAGTAGTTAGTTACAACCAGAGACACACAGGGTGCTTACCCCCTCCTGGACACTAGATTATGAAAACACAGAGTGGGGGACTTGTCGGCTCCTAGATCTCCCCAGGGTTTCCTTTCTTCCCTTCCCTTCCCTTCCCCTCCCCTCCCCTTCCCCTCCTCTCCCCTCCCCTCCCCCTCCTCTCCCCTCCCCTCCTCCTCCTCCTCCTCATCCTCCTCCTCCTCCTCTCCCTCCCCTCCCCTCCCCTCCCCTCCCCTCCCCTTCTCTTCCCTTTTCTTTCCTTCTTTTTGAGACAGGGTCTCGCTCTGTCACCCAGGCTGGATTGCAGTGGTGCGATCTCGGCTCACCACAACCTCTGCCTCCTGAGTTCAAGCAATTCTCCTGCCTCAGCCTCCCAAATAGCTGGGACTACAGGTGCTCACCACCATGCCTGGCTAATTTTTGTATTTTTTGTAGAGAAGGAGTTTTACCATGTTGGCTAGGTTGGTCTTGAACTCCTGGCCTCAAGTAATTCACCTGCCTCAGCCTCCCAAAGTGCTGGGATTACAGGCATGAGCCACTGCGCCCGGCCTATTTTTTAATTTTTATTTTTGAGACAGGGTCTTCTCACTCTGGCACCCAGGCTGGAGTGCAGTGGCACAATCTCGGCTCACTGCAACCTCTGCCTCCCGGGTTCAAGCGATTTTCCTGCCTCAGCCTCCCAAGTAGCTGGGATTACAGGTGCCTGCCACCACACCCAGCTAATTTTTGTATTTTTAGTAGAGAGTGGGTTTCACCATGTTGGCCAGGCTGGTCTCGAACTCCTGACCTCAGGTGATCCGCCTACCTCGGCCTCCCAAAGTGCTGGGATTTTAGGCGTGAGCCACAGCATCCATCCCCCCAGGGTTTAGAATAGAGAATGGTACACAGTAGACGTTCAGTAAATGTCTGTTGATCAGTAGCCACGTGTGCACTTAGATACAGCACCGACATGCACATACTGCACACGCACACACAGCTATACACAGCCACGTGCACACACAGAGTACACAACCCACTTACCACGACCACGCGGAGACACCACATCCACACACACAACCATGTGCCCACAGACACTCTTGGACACAGAAAGGCACCCTGGCCAATGCACGGAGAATTGCAGATTTGACCAAGCTGGTCAGAGGTGATGCAGGAACACAGACACACACATGCTCCAGGCAAACTCTTGCATTTCTGACTCAAGTCCCCACTGCACCCTGGGTAAGTATCTGATGTCCTAGAGCTGCGATCCCCAACCTTTTTGGTACCAGGGACTATTTTCATGGAAGACAATTGGTACGGGGGTGGGGATGGTTTCTGGATGATTCAAGCACATGACATTTATTTTTCACTTTATTTTTATTATTATGACATTGTAATACATAATGAAATAATTCTACAACTCACCATAATGTAGAATCAGTGGGAGCCCTGAGCTTGTTCTCCTGCAGCTAGACAGTCCCGGCTGGGGGTGATGGGAGACAGTGACAGATCATCAAGCATTAGATTCTCATAAGGAGTGAGAAAGATCCCTCAAATGTGCAGTTCGCAATGGGATTCTTGCTCCTACGAGAATCTAATGCTGCTGCTGGTCTGACAGGAGGTGGAGCTCAGGCGGTAATCTGAGCGATGGGGAGCGGCTGTAAATACAGATGAAGCTACTCTCGCTCGCCCACCACTCACCTCCTGCTGTTTGGCACAGTTCCCAATGCCTGGTGGTTGAGGACGCCTGTTCTACAGGACAAAACCTCCAGCATCTCCTGCCCCAGCTCCCTGAGGGCACAAATTCGGGTGATTCAGGGTCCAGTTCTACAGGAAGCCTGACCCAGGAGTCTTGCCATCCAGTCCCTGATTTGCCACCACAGACTTCAGAATTCCTAGCACCTAGTCTTGAAAGCGACCCCAGACTCAAAAGTCACAGCTGGACAATAGATGATAGAGGGAGGTTCTGGTTTTCAGGATGTTTTGGAGTCTCCTCCCACTGCCACCCACCCCCTGTGATGGTCCAGCCTCCTGTCTGATGCTGATGGCCATGAGCAGAGATTACAGCCACTTCTGGTGCCAGGGAGCCCACCCAGACTCCAGCCCAGGGATTCCCTTCCCAGACCTTCTCTCCTGACTCCACTGTGGTCATGAGGGTAGGGCGGGACCACTGAGTCAGAAGTGTGGTCAGGGCCAGAGAGGGTGAGTCTAGTGCCTTGTGTGTGTCCCTGCCCCTCACTGCTTTGTGTGTGTGTTGGGGGTGGGGATACTCCATTGTCCCCAGAACTATTTGTCTCCAGTCCCCATCCAATAGTCCTGTATCTGGATCCTAAGAGGGATCTCTTCAGGTTCCTCAATTCCAACATAGACATCATAGACATTCTCCTGCCCCAGACTGCAGACTTGGAGGTCATACCTGCCCAGGTGATGTGGACAGGCAAGCCCCCTATTAAAGCCTCCATTTCCTCAATAGCTAATGCCTAGACCCCCTGCGGTAGGCAAGGTGATCCTCTTCCTCCTCCTCCTCCTCCTCCTTCCTGTTCCTCCTCTTCTTCTCCATCTCCTTCTTCCTTTTTGAGATGGAGTCTCATTCTGTTGTCCAGGCTGGAGTGCTGTGGCATGATCTCAGCTCACTGCAACCTCCACCTCCAGGTTCAAGTGATTCTCCTGCCTCAGCCTTCTGAGTAGTTGGGATTGCAGGCGCCCGCCACCACTCCTGGCTAATTTTTGTATTTTTAGTAGACATGGGCATTTTGCCATTTTGGCCAGGCTGGTCTCAAATTCCTGACCTCAAGTGATCCATCTGCCTCGGCCTTCCAAAGTGCTGGTATTACAGGCGTGAGCCACAGAGCCCAGCCAAGGCGAGATTCTTCTGCTTGCAAGTACGACAGACTCTACTTCAAACTAGTTTGGGCAAAACTAAAAGGAAGTTTCTTGTTTGTGTAACTGACAAACCCAGGGTTAGAACAACAGGTATGGCTTGGAACCAGGTCTCAAATGATGTCTCCAGGACCCAGACTTCCTCTAGGGTCTGATTTTCTCAGCACTGCCTTCACTCTCAAGTAGATTCTTTCCTGTCACAGCTCCCATTACATCCTCCCATTGTGGCAGCCCTAGTGAGCGTTGGAAAAAAAAGAGAAAGCTTTCTTCCCGCTGGTTAAACCAATAAAAGTCCCAGACCAGAGTTTCATTGGCTGGGTCTTGCTCAAATGCCCGCCTCTCTGCCCAATCTTAGAGTCTGATTGGCTGGGTCTAGATCATTTGTCCACTGTAAACCAATCCCTAGTTTATGGGTGGTTGGACCTAGGACACATTTTCTTTCTTAAAAGAAAATTGAGAATATTCCCTATGAAAGGGACAGGTGCTGGTCAGGCAGCTTCGCAGATGTTTCTCACAAGACATGATTGCTTGTGGGCCTCTGGTTTAGCGTGGGCTTTTTCTTAAAGGAAGTCCAGAGCCTGGAATCGGGTCTCAGCCCCACCCAAGCCCAGGAAATGTGCAACGCTGTGGCTCCACCCCCTGCACCTGTTCATCAAGGCAGAGCCCACATTCAATTGGTCCGTCTGCTCCATTAGAAGGTGGTCCTATAGCTCAGTAACTGTCTTCTTTCTAAGATCAAATAGAGGAGCTGGCATGAAGTCATTATTAAATTGATCTTTCTTGGAGACACAGGATTTGGCAATACTGTAGGAAACAGAAAATTTTCCTCACCAGATCTCAACATTCAAGTTGTCTCAAATTTCACCACATATTTTAAACCAAAGCATCATCACTTTCTGCACATAAGACAGAGAGTCTTATACTTGTTTTTTCTTTTCTTTCTTTCTTTCTTTTTTTTTTTTTTGAGACGGAGTTTTGCTCTTGTTGCCCAGGCTGGAGTGCAGTGTGCGATCTCAGCTCACTGCAACCTCCACCTCCCGGGTTCAAGTGATTCTCCTGTCTCAGCCTCCCGAGCGACTAGGATTACAGGCATCTGCCACCACGCCCAGTTAATTTTTGCATTTTTAGTAGAGATGGGGTTTCATCATATTGGTCAGGCTGATCTCGAGCTCCTGACCTTAGGTGATCCACCCGCCTCAGACTCCCAAAGTGTTGGGATTACAGGCATGAGTCACGGCCCCCAGCCATTTTCTTTTAACCTAAAAGGGAGAAAACTAAAATTCTCAAGACCAGCATCGTCCATCAGCAACCTTGAGCACTCGAAAGGTAGCTAGTCTAAATTGAGGTGCTCACTCTATACACATTTGATTTCGAAGGCTTCATGCCAAAAAAGGAATGCAAATTAGCTCATTAATCATTTAAAAATATTACCTACATGCTGAAATGATCATAGTTTGGGTATATTATGTTAATAAAAATAGTATTAGCATTTTTTTCAAATATTGACATTATTTTAGTTGAACTCTTTTTAGCCTTTTAATGTGGCTGCTAGAAATTTTTATTTTTATTTATTTATTTTAGACAGAGTCTTCCTCTGTTGCCCAGGCTGGAGTGCAATGGCGTGATCTCAGCTCACTGCAACCTCTGCCTCCCGGGTGCAAGAGACTCTCGTGCCTCAGCCTCACGAGCAGCTGGGATTACAGGTGCCCATCACTACACCCAGCTAATTCTTTTTGGTTTTTGTATTTTTAGTAGAGACAGGGTTTCACCATGTTGGCCAGGCTGGTCTCGAACTCCTGACCTCAAGTGATCCACCCATCTCGACCTCCCAAACTGCTGAGATGACAGGCATGAGCCACCGCACCTGGCCAGAAAAAAATAAAAACAAAAATGTATGCCTGAAATCCCTGCACTTTGGGAGACCAAGGCTGGAGGATCAGTTGAACCCAGGAGATCAAGACCAGCCTGGACAACATAGTGAGACCCTCATGTCTTCAAAAAATAAGAAAAATTAGACCGGGCATGGTGGCTTATACCTGTAATCCCAGCACTTTGGGAGGCCGAGGCGGGTGGATCACGTGAGGTCAGGAGTTCGAGACCAGCCTGACCAACATGGTGAAACCACGTCTCTACTGAAAATACAAAATTAGCCGGGCGTGGTGGTGCATGCCTGTAATCCCAGCTACTTGGGAGGCTGAGGCAGGAGAATGACTTGAACCTGGGAGGCGGAGGTTGCAGTGAGCTGAGACGGGCATGTGAACGCATGCCTGTGTCTATTTTTCTGAGTATCACAATGCAAATAGTACGCAAATGAGTTTGTGATGTGTGTCCGTGTGCAGACCTGTGTATGTGTGTGTGTGAGACAGAGAGAGAGAGAGAGAGAGAGTATCTGGGTAGATGAGCAGATGGATAGGTGAGAATGAGAAACCTGGAGTTTCCAGGTGCAAAGGAAACTGTTCTTCCAGGTTTTTTATTTTTTTATTTTTTTTGAGACAGAGTTTCGTTCTTGTCACCGAGGCTGGAGTGCAATGGTGTGATCTTGGCTCACTGCAACCTCCGCCTCCTGGGTTCAAGCGATTCTTCTGCCTCAGCCTCCTGAGTAGCTGGGATTACAGGTGTCCACCATCACACACAGCTAATTTTTGTATTTTTAGTAGAGACGGGATTTCACCATGTTGGCCAGGCTGGATTCGAACTCCTGACCTCAGGTGATCCACCCACCTCAGCCTCCCAAAGTGCTGGGATTACAGGCGTGAGCCACCGTGCCCGGCCTCCTCCAGGGTTGTATAAAAGCAGGGGATTTTGGGAGGGAGGGAAGGATGTGGGTCTGTCCTCAGTCCCAGATGTGGGTGTGGTGTTCCAGTGGTTAGGTCCCGTTGCCTCACATCTGTGCTTTTCCTCCACGGGGACTTGTAGAAGTAGAACTTCTTGGGGGTGGAGCTGAGGGGTGGAGCTGAGGCTAGGGGAGGAAGGTGTGGGGGGACCCAGGGGTCCTGTCTCCAAGCCTGGCTGCTCTTACCCGAAAAGTGGGGACACTGAGGTGTCACAGCTTCTCTTTTGAGACAGAGAGGAAGTAGGAGGGTGAGGCCCATCCAGGTAGACACAGACACACACAGAGACACACAGCTTCCTGTAACATTTCCAAGTGTCAAATTCCGTCTCCTGGTCTAGAGGTTTTTCTTCCTGAGACTTCTAGGCTCCAAAGACCCTCTTGATCAGGGCAAGGATGAGGGTGCCCCAGGGTGGGAGAGTCGTGGATCCCTGAAAAGAGGAGGCTGCTCCCTCTCTTCCCTCCCCCCACCTCCAGATTTCCTCATCTGCCTTGACACCTTCCGGTGGGTGGGGACGTATATGGACAAATTTGTGGGCTGGGGACCATGGAAGTGGAGGAAATCTACAAGCACCAGGAAGTCAAGATGCAAGCACCAGCCTTCAAGGACAAGAAACGGGGGATCTCCGCCAAGAATCAAGGTTAGGGACCTTGAAGTGGAAGGGAGGGGTTAAGAAGGAGAGGTGCGGGGGCCGGGGGCCGTTGCTCACGTCTGTAATCCCAGCACTTTGGGAGGCTGAGGCGGGAGGACTGCGTGAGCCCAGTCGGTGGAGACTGGCCTGGGCAACATAGGGAGACGCTGTGTGTAAAAAAATTAAAAAAAGAAGAAGAGGTTCAGATGGGAGAGGTAAGGGGTTAAAGGTGGGGGCCGGGGGCTCCTTCCCTTCCAAGGTGTGTGTGTGTGTGTGTGTGTGTGTGTGTTTATGTGTGCTGTAATCACTCAAACCCTCACACACCCGCTCTGCTTAACCAAAAAGCAGATTTTAGCTTCTCACTCCTTATCTTTCACCCCCTACAATTTATCGAGTGCAAAGGGTTGGGTAAAACAAGATCCCGAGTCCCCTCGCTACACCACAGAGCTCTGAGCAGATCTCCAAACCCTCCCACTGCCCTCCACACAGATGCCCATGACCCAGACTATGAGAATATCACCTTGGCCTTCAGAAACCAGGACCATGCGAAGGGTGGTCATTCACGACCCACGAGTCAAGGTGAGCAGACACTCACCTGCTCACATCCCATCACCTTGGGAAGGGGCAGGTGGGCAGGCAACTGCAGGGCCCCCGAGGCTGTGTGGACAGGAGGAGGCAATGGCGAAGGAAGAGGTGACAGCTGTTGATGTGATAATGAGGTCTGTTGATGATGGCAATGTTGGGGAATGCTGGTGAGGGGGTCTGTGATGGTAACGGTGTTAGATCGCTGAGGGTGGCTGCTGGCGGCAGTGTTGTTGACACTGACGGCAAGCTGCATGACCACAGCTGCTGATGGTTTTGGGAGGAGCGAGGTATCCATGGTGTTAGAGACAGTGAGGATGGTTTGAGTGGTGGTGCTGGCCCCTCAAGGTCACTTCGCCGCCTCTCTGCTCCAGTCCCAGCCCAGGGCAGGCCACCCTCAGACTCCACCCAGGTCCCCCGCTGGTTGTACAGAGCCATCCTGAGCCTGTACATCCTCCTGGCCCTGGCCTTTGTCCTCTGCATCATCCTGTCGGCCTTCATCATGATGAAGAGTGAGTACTTCTTGGGAGGAGGGTGCTGGGGGGCCCTAGACTTTCTCCCTTGTCCCTCTCTCTCTCTCTCCCTGGGTGCTTCAAGGATTTTCCTGCCCCTCCTAAACAGATGCTGAGATGTCCAAGCAGCTGCTGGGCTTTAAAACGGAGCTTTGGAACGGTGAGCAGAGGGTCTGAGGGAGACCCATGGGGTCATGGTAGGGATCTGGAGAGGGATGGATGCACAGACACCCCTGTTTCATGCCCTCAGTCTCAAACTCCATGCAAGCATGCGAAGAGAGACAGAGTGAAGTCTGGAAATCTGTTCAGGGGAACATCACCATGGTCAGGAGCAAGGTGGAGAAATTAGAGATGCAATTAGCAGGTGCCTGTGTAGTCTCGCCTTCTGTGGGGGAAATTTGTCACCAATGCCTGGCACTAAGCTGGGGGCAGGGAATTCAGGGAAGGAGATAGCCGGCGTCCTACCCTCCCAAAGCTCAAGTTGTGGAGGGGCAATGGGTGTTACCCTCTGGGTCGCTCTGTAGGTATTTAAAGGCTCCTGGGAACCCCAAATCCACGGGCTCTGCTGTACCCCAGGGTGGGTATGGGGCAGGGAGGGGCTTCCAAGGAAGGTGGGGGCTTTGTCTGAGGCTCCACCGCAGCTTGACGTATCTGTTTCCACCCAACCCTCCCCGCCCCCAGACATAAGAAAAGTTGACATGAAGGTACAGAAAATCTTGGAGTTGCTGCAGACGAAGCCACGTAAGTTGGCGCCCCGAGGGGAGGTGGAGGAGGGTGGGTGGGGCTTTGGATTTAGCCCCAGTTCCTCTCCCAGGGGCGGGATCTGCCTCACTGTGGGTCTCTCCCCATCCCCAGAGTCCCCACCTCAATAAATGGGAGAACATTGTGGCAGCCAAAGCTAAAGCTTGGAAGACGGGGCTGCATCTGCTAATGAAGACGGGAAGTGACCCCCCTCCAGCCTAGTGTGAACCTGCCCCTCGTCCCACATATAGAAAACCTCGAGTCATGGTGAATGAGTGTGTCGGAGCTGCTCGTGTGTGTGTACACCTGCGTGTGTGTGTGTGCGTGGTGTGTGTGCGCGTGTGTGTGCGCGGCGTGTGTGTGCATGTGTGTGCATTTTGCAAAGGGTGGACATTTCAGTGTATCCCCCAGAAAGGTGATGAATGAATAGAACTGAGAGTCACAGTGAGTGTGGCGTGCACGTCTGTGTCACGTGACATACGTGAGTCTCGGCATGTCACGGTGGGTGGCTGTGTCTGAGGACCTCCAGGTGTCACTCTGAGTGTGGGTGTTGGTGACATGCATTGCACGGGCCTGTTTCCCTGTTTGTGTAAACGTACCCGAGTGTACTGTGGCGTGTTTTGTGTCTACACATGTCATGGTGGGGGAGATGTATCTCTGCACATGTGGGTGTCACCGTGTGTGCCCTGTCACTGTGCCTGGGTGAACGGCTGTGTCATTATAAGTGTGCCAAGTTATGTCACCCTGTGTGCTCAGGGCACATGCACACAGACAGTCATTTATCTCTGCACTCACATTTTGTGACTCATGAAGATAAATAAAGTCAAGGGAAAACAGCGTCGCTATGGGACCTGTTATTGGGGCAACTAGAGGGGCTTTGGGACCTGGGGAGAGGGAGAGTCTGCACGTGACAATGACCCCGGGGCACAAGGGTGGGTGAGACTGCCCTGCGTGAGTACCTGTGTGTCTGTGAATGAGTAACTCATTCCCTGTGTCCCAGAGTGGGTGCCCCTGAGCGTACAACATCTCCCTGAGTGTACCTGGGCCCACGGATATATACAAACCCCAAGCGTGTACCCATGTGTGTAATCGTGCCCGTGAGTGTATCTATGCCACTGAGCATGCATCCATGAGTGTACATGACTCTAATGTACTATGTCCACTGCTCATGCATGCACTTATTTTTTTTGTTGTTTTCTGAGACAGGGTCTTCCTCTGTCACCCATGCTGGAGGGCAGTGGTACGATCATGACTCATTGCAGCCTCGACCTCCTGGGCTGAGGCGATCCTCCTGCCTCAGCCTCCCGAGTAGCTGGGATTACAGGTTCACACCACCACACCTGGCTAATTTTTTTTTTTATTTTTTTTTTTTATTTTTTTTTATTTTTATTTATTTTTTTTTTTTTTGAGACAGAGTCTCGCTCTGTCGCCCAGGCTGGAGTGCAGTGGCACGATCTCGGCTCACTGCAAGCTCCGCCTCCCGGGTTCACGCCATTCTCCTGCCTCAGCCCCCCGAGTAGCTGGGACTACAGGCGCCCGCCGCTTCGCCCGGCTAATTTTTTGCATTTTTAGTAGAGACGGGGTTTCACCATGTTAGCCAGGATGGTCTCGATCTCCTGACCTCGTGATCCGCCCGCCTCGGCCTCCCAAAGTGCTGGGATTACAGGCGTGAGCCACCGCGCCCGGCCAATTTTTTTTTTTTAAAGAGGTGGGGGTCTCGCTATGTTGGCCAGGTTGGTCTCAAACTCCTGGCCCTAAGTGATTCTCCCACCTCCGTCTCCAAAAATGCTGGGGTTACAGGCAGGAGCCACCGAGCCCAGCCACATGGATGCACTTAAGACGATTGAACCCATCCCCAAGGGCATAGGAGTGTCTGGAAACGTGAACAGATGTGTCCACGTGCAAGGGTATACATGGGCCCATTGTCATACGCGTGCCCTGAGCAGGTGACTAGGCCTGCAAGCGTCCCCTCCAGCGTGGGCCACCCAGAGTTAGCGAGACCCTGACCACGCGCAGAGCAGCGATCACAGCCGCGAGCCAAGTCCCGGGGTCCGGCTCCACGGACTCGCGCGCCCCCGTGCGGCCGCTCTCGGGCACCGCCGCACGCGCCCCGCCCACACGCCTGGCCCGTCGCGCGCCTGCGCACGCAGCGCCTTTTACGGCGCCGTAAAGCAGCGCTGCCCAGCCGAAGGCTGCGGTTCCTGGTGAGACCCTGCCTTCCCCCCTTGCCTGCGCCGGGCCTGGTGCGCTCCCGACCCCTTCCCCGCGGGCCTGTGGGTCCCGGGCTGGGGTCTCGACGTCCGCGATCCCGGGTCTGCTCGCTTCCGCCCCCTTCAGGAGGCTGCGAGGAGGGTGGGTTTCTCCCCATTGTAGAGGTACGGAGCGAGAGTCGCGGGGCCCTGTCCCTGCGGCGGTTCAGCTCACTTCAGCCCGCATCGCAGCCCGGTGGTGGGGTCTTAGCGATCCCCTTCTCATCTCGCGCGCCCACGGCCTTCGCCACGGACGGATCTGTATGCTGGGGCTGGGGCGACCCGGAGCCCCTGGGACCTCCCTCCCCTCCCAGCTAGTTCTCCCACCTCCCACGCAGACCTCGTTGGGGTCGGCCCAGCATCCACAGACCTCCCCATGCATGGTGGCAGCATGTTCTCAGCTGCCTCTCCGAACCCGTCTCGGCGCCCGCCCCCCACCCCATTTCTCTCCAGGAGCCCTCTACCCCATCTCCCCCTCCCTGTACCGACAGCTGATGGGAGGACTACTGTTGCTCAGCATCCAGCTTCCTCTCTGGAGAGCACGGGGGGGTGGGAGGCTCCCAACACCTCTGGGCCCCTCCTCCCAGCCTTCAGAATCCAGGCCCATCCGCGTCTCAAAGGACGAAGGGTGCCTGCGTGACACATCGGAGCTGCCTGAGGGCTTGGGGTTGGGGATTCCCCGCTCCTCCTGCCTGGCCCCACGGATCTCACCTGTTCAAGCCCCCAACCCTCATGGCCTTTGGTCTTGACACGCTCCTATCCCACTGCCACCCTCCACCCCCTTTACTCTGGCTTTCCGCAGGGGGCGGGCAGGAAAGTTCCCGAGGGTCCTCAGTGCTGGAGCGCATGACGGGGCAGGGGCGACTGCCCATATCCCCTCTTGGTAACTCATCTCTGTCATCTCCCTGCCCTAGATCTGACGCCCCTCCCCCCATACACTAGTTTTCTAGTTACTCCCATAGGTGGCGGAGCGGGCAGGAAGGCGCTTTTCGCAATTGAACAGTCTGCGTGCCCTAGAGTTGGGTGGTTTCCGGCGCCCTCTTCTGTTCCCCTTCGTGTCTCTCCTTCCACTCTGTCCCTACTCCTGCTGGCTTGCTGCCTGCTGAGGGTGTAAGCCTCCCCACTTCCCTGATATATCTGGTTACATGTAATCGAGGCGTGTTTTACGAGCATCTCTTTGCACGTGGGAAGTCGGCACTGGAGCACACAACGGTGGCATGGGGCGAGGGTGTCCCAGGGCCCCTCGTGGTTCTCCCTCCTTCCCTCCCTGCCTGGTCCCCTTCTCAGTTGCCCCTGACACCCGCGCTTCTTGGTCTCCCAGCAGGGCGGCGGCGGCAGCGGCGGCATGGAGGCGCGCTTTACGCGCGGGAAGTCGGCGCTGCTGGAGCGCGCGCTGGCGCGGCCGCGCACGGAGGTGAGCCTGAGCGCCTTCGCACTGCTGTTCTCTGAGCTGGTGCAGCACTGCCAGAGCCGCGTCTTCTCCGTGGCGGAGCTGCAGGCGCGCCTGGCCGCGCTGGGCCGCCAAGTGGGCGCGCGCGTGCTGGATGCGCTGGTGGCGCGCGAAAAGGGTGCCCGGCGTGAGACCAAGGTGCTGGGCGCGTTGCTCTTCGTCAAAGGTGCAGTGTGGAAGGCGCTCTTCGGCAAGGAGGCGGACAAGCTGGAGCAGGCCAACGATGACGCGCGTACCTTCTATATCATCGAGCGCGAGCCGCTCATCAACACCTACATCTCCGTGCCCAAGGAGAACAGCACGCTCAACTGCGCCAGCTTCACGGCGGGCATCGTGGAGGCGGTGCTCACACACAGCGGCTTCCCTGCCAAGGTCACAGCGCACTGGCACAAGGGCACCACGCTCATGATCAAGTTCGAGGAGGCGGTCATCGCTCGAGACCGGGCCCTGGAGGGCCGCTGACCCTGCCAGAGATAAAGGATACAGAGAGCCCCCTCCCCAAGTGTGTCTTGTGTCTTGTGTGGGGGCCTCAGATCCACTCAGTATCTTGAGCCACAGCCCTGCCCCAGGCTGGGGAGGGAGACCAGGTCCAAATGTGTTTACAATAGAGTGGGGGTGATGGGGGCGGCTCTGGCCATAGGGTTGGGGGGTTGAGTGAGGCCAGGGGTGGTGGGAAGAAATAAACTGGACAGAAGGATTTGGTGGGAAATGCTGGCAGGTTCTGGAATCACGGTTGGAGGATGTCTGCAGGCTTTAAGGGGCATGGGGTTCTGGGAGACCATCAGGCCGAGACAGACTCCTTTAGACTTGTGGTGGGTGAAGTGCCAGATGGGCAATATTTTATGCCATTAGTCTTTATTTATTTATTTATTTATTTATTTTATTTTTTATTTATTTTTTTTTTTGAGACGGAGTCTTGCTCTGTCGCCCAGGCTGGAGTGCAGTGGCCGGATCTCAGCTCACTGCAAGCTCCGCCTCCCGGGTTCCCGCCATTCTCCTGCCTCAGCCTCCCGAGTGGCTGGGACTACAGGCGCCCGCCGCCTCGCCCGGCTAGTTTTTTGTATTTTTTAGTAGAAACGGGGTTTCACCGTGTTAGCCAGGATGGTCTCGATCTCCTGACCTCGTGATCCGCCCGTCTCGGCCTCCCAAAGTGCTGGGATTACAGGCTTGAGCCACCGCGCCCGGCCTAGTCTTTATTTATTTATTTTTTTAATTTGTTGAGATAGAGTCTTGCTCTGTCACCCAGGCACCATCTCACCATCTCACCTCACTGCAACCTCCAACCCTGGAGTTCACGCGATTCTCCTGCCTCAGCTTCCCAAGTAGCTGGGATTACAGGCGCCCACCACCACACCCGGCTAATCTTTGTATTTTTAGTAGAGATGGGGTTTCAACATGTTGGTCAGGCTGGTCTTGAACTCCTGACCTCAGGTGATCTGCCCACTTAAGTCTCCCAAAGTGCTGGGATTATAGGCGTGAGCCACTGTGCTCGGCTGCCATGTGCTCTTGTCCCATTACTCTGCCTACCTATTGAAAGCAACCACAGACAACGTAAAGGAGTGGGTATCACCATGTGCCTAGAAAACAGGCTGAGGGGAATTGTTTGCCTTCCTCCCTCGTTTATTATATTTTTCAGAGACAGGGTTTTGTTCTGTCGCCCAGGCTAGAGTGCAGTGGCACAGTCATAGCTCACTGCAGCCATGAACTCCTGGGCTCAAGCGATCTACCCGCCCCAGCCTCCCAAGTAGCTGGGACCACAGGTGCACACCACCACGGCCAGCTAATTTTTAAAAAATTTTTGCAGAGATGGGGGGGCTCTCACTAGGTTGCCCTAGGCTGGTCTCGAACTCTTGGCCTCAAGTGATCTTCCCGCCTTGGCCTCCCTAGGTGCTGGGGTTACAGGTGTGACCCAAATCCAAATGTGTTCTGTAGATCAGCAGTAGCAGCATCAACAGGGAATTGGTCCACAATGCAGTCTCAGGCCCATCCCAGAGCTGCTGAATGTGAGGCTGCATTTTAGCCAGGCCTCCAGGGGATTCCTGGGGACCTTAGATTGAGATGCAGGCTTTAGGGTATCAGAATCTCCAGGAGGGGCTGGGTGCGATGGCTCACGCCTATAATCCCAACACTTTGGGAGGCTGAGGCGGGTGGATCACATGAAGTCAGGAGTTCGAGACCAGCCTGGCTAACATGATGAAACCCCGTCTCTACTAAAAATACAAAACATGAGCTGGGTGTGGTGGCACGTGCCTGTAATCCCAGCTACTTGGGAGGCTGAGGCAGGAGAATCGCTCGAACCCAGGAGGTGGAGGTTGCAGTGAGCAGAGATTACACCACTGCACTCCAGCCTGGGCAACAAGAGTGAAACTCCAAATTTCAAACAAAAAAAAAAAAGGCGCGGTGGCTCACGCCTGTAATCCCAGCACTTTGGGAGGCTGAGGCAGGCGGATCACGAGGTCTAGGAGGATCACGAGGAGTTCGAGACCAGCTTGGCTAATATGGTGAAACCCTGTCTGTACTAAAAATACAAAAATTAGCTGGGCATGGAGGTGCATGCCTGGAATCCCAGCTACTTGGGAGGCTGAGACAGGAGATTCGCTTGAATCTGGGAGGCGGAGGTTGTAGTGAGCCGAGATCACACCACTGCCCTCCAGCCTAGGCGACAGAGTGAGACTCCATCTCAAAAAAAAAAAAAGAATGGCCAGAAGGGCTTGTTGCAACCCAGGTAGCGGGGCTGTGCCCCCAGAATTCCAGATTCTGAAGCTTTGAGGTGTGCCTGAGAATGTGCAGTTCTAACAAGTTCCCAGGAGCCACTGATGCCCCTGGGACTACCCTTTGAGAACTGTGGCTCTGGAGACTTCCCTGTCAAAGTCCAGAACTGTCTGGAGGCTTATTTTATATATATATAATTATATATGATAATATATATTTATATATAATCATATATAAATTATATTTATATAAATAATATATATAGTATTTGTATGTAAACATATATGTTATTTATAATATATATAATATATATAGTACATATATATATTTGAGATGGAGTCTTGCTGTGACGCCCAGGCTGGAGCGCAGTGGCGCAGTCTCGGCTCACTGCAACCTCTGCCTCCCAGGTTCAAGCCATTCTCCTACCTCAGTCTCCTGAGTAGCTGGGATTACAGGCATCCATCACTACACCTGGCTAATTTTTTGTATTTTTAGTAGAGACGGGGTTTCATTGTGTTGGCCAGTCTGGTCAACACTTTAAAGTTAATTTTAAAGTTCAGGATGATACAAACACATTTTCCTTGTTAAAAAAAAAAAATAAGTGGGATGCAGTGGTGCACACCTGGAGTCCCAGCTATTCAGGAGGCTGAGGCAGGAGGATCGCTTGAGGCAGGGGTTGGAGTCCGGCCTGGGCAACATAGTGAAACTTTGTCTGAAAAAATTTGAAATAAGGCCGGGCGTGGTGGCTTATGTCTGTAATCACAGCAGTTTGGGAGGCCGAGGTGAGCAGATCACTTGAGGCTGGAAGTTCGAGACCAACCTGGTCAACATGGCAAAACCCATCTTTACTAAAAATACAAAAATTAGCTGGGTGTGGTGGCGGGCACCTGGAATCCCAGCTACTTGGGAGGCTAAGGTGGGAGGATCACTTGAACCTGGGAGGTGAAGGTTGAAATGAGCCAAGATCACGCCACTGGCACTCCAGCCTCGGCGACAGAGTGAGACCCTGTCTTAGAAAAAAAAAAAAAGTAATGTATTACACCTCAGGCAATTTTCTTTTCCCTTTTTGTTCACCACACTTGGTTCCTGATCACTCCTCCTCCCCAAGAAAAGTCCTTCCAGATTTTTGAGGGGATCTGTGATCCAATCTTCCCTGCTTTCCCCCCGCCCCCCAGGATGTGAACAGACAGGTCTGTTGAGAAAAGGAACTGCAGGGACTGTCAGCTGGGCTCCCCTCACTGGTTATGAGAAGGGCCAAAGGAGTCGGTGTCTAGATTTGTTCAGGGTGCTCCATTGGGCTGCCTGGTGGACTAGGGCTGAGGGCTTGGTCAGGGCAGTCTCAGTCATCCCAGCAAGAGGCGTTGAGTGGGGTGGGCTTCAGCACACTGGGGAGAAGGTGGTGTGTCTAGGATGAATGAAACCGTGGAGCAACCACCACGCATAGCCCAGGGCTGATCCTGGAATAGCTGTTGGCTGGTGGAGGTGGCACTGGGAGAGGGCTTGGGCAGGGTGATGGCCTGAATCTGGAATGACGGGGAGGCGTCTAGGGGGCCAGCAGATGCACAGGTCTTGGGGTTTGGGGTCTGAAGTTCTGGAGGGAGGTCTGGGCGTCAGCACAGACACAGAAACCACAGTCCTGGATGGGGGACAGAGGGAGGGAAACATGGTGTCTGAGAAGCTGGATTTCAGAGCAAAATGCAGGACGCTTTGGGCTAAGCAGCCCCAGGCAGGTCCTCTGAGACCCTGGCGAGAGGGGCTTCCAGGGCCTGCCAGGGCAGGGGCCATTCTGTCCAGAGGCCAGGCTGTGAAGGATGTCAGAGAAATCGGGAGGGAGGAAGAGGGGCTGCAGGAATTTGTAAGCTGGGAGTGCAGGGCCCAGGGTCTGTTCCCATGCGCCATCCTCACCCGGCCACCGCCGTCCTCACCTGGCCACCGAGGTTGAGTTAGGGGGCTTGAGAAGGGAGAAGGTTTGAACAAGCTGTAGGGTTATGAGGCTGGGCCTGGGGTTGGGGCAAGGGAGGCTGATGAGAAAGAAGAGGGGCCTGTGGTCCAGCAGCTTCTGATCACAGCAGCTCTAACTTAGAGTGCTTTGAGCTGCAAGGAAGGTCTCCCCTGGACCCTCCAGGTGGGTGGGTGAGAGGAGGAGGAACCGGGCACCAGCCTATGGTGAGCTGAGCAAGCAGCATCAGCTCATTTCACAGGCAGGTTCCAAAAGAAGTCATGTGCCCATGGTCACACAGATTAATTATTATTTTTTGAGATGGAGTCTCACTCTGTCACCCAGGCTGGAGTCGCCCAGGCTGGAGTACAGTGGTGCAATCTCAGCCTCCCAGGTTCAAGCAATTCTCCTGCCTCAGCCTCCCAAATAGTTGGGACTACAGGCGCCCACCACCACGCCCAGCTATTTTTTTTATTTTTAGTAGAGACGGGGGGTTCACCATGTTGACCAGGCTGGTCTCAAACTCCTGACCTCAGGTCACCGCCCACCTCAGCCTCCCAAAATGCTGTGATTACAGATGTGAGCTACCGTGCCCAGCCCAGATGTATTAATTTGACAGCTATTTTATCAAGCACCTACTGTGTGCCAGGCCCCAGGGACACAGCTGGGAACAAAACAAAGGCAGTGGCCTCCTGAAGCTCATTCTACCTGGGGTGACCAGCAGCACACAGGTGAGCAGATGGCAGGTTTTGTTGAAAGGAGGGCTGTGGTGAGAACGTGCAGCGAGGAGTGGGGAATGAGGGCTGGGGAGTCAGGGTGTGATTGAAGTGTGGGCAGGGATGGGAAGGCACTCAGGACAGGTTCCACGGAGAGGAGAGGCTTGGAAGACGGAAGGAGCAGAGAGAAGGACAGGTGCAAAGACCCAGTGACAGGAGCGAGCTGGCGTGTTCAAGGAACGGTGGGGAGGGGCTCTGTGGTCATCAGGGGAACCTATAGGATGTTGGCTCGTTTTTTCAATTTTTTTGTTTGTCTGTTTGAAACGGAGTCTTGCTCTGTCGCCTAGGCTGTAGTGGCAGTAGCGTGATGTCCGCTTACTGCGACTTCCACCTCGCGGGTTCAAGCAATTCTGCTGCCTCAGCCTCCCTAGTTGCTGGGATTATAGGTGTTCGCTACCACGCCCGGCTAATTTTTGTATTTTTAGTAGAGACGGGGTTTCACCATGTTGGCCAAGCTGGTCTTGAACTCCTGATCTCAAGTGATCTGCCCACCTTGGCCTCCCAAAATGTTGGGATTACAGACGTGAGGCACTGCGCTGGGCTTGCGTTGTCTTTCTCTTTTCTTTTCTTCTTCTTTTTTTTTTTTTTTTGAGACAGGTTCTCACTGTCGCCCAGGCTGAGTGCAGAGGCACAATCCTCCCACCTCAGCCTCCCAAGCAGCTGGGACTAAGGTGCCCACCACTACACCTGGCTGATTTTTGTATACTGGACCTCAGTATGTTGCCCAGGCTGGCCTCAAACTCCTGGACTCGAGCAGTCCTCCCACCTCGGCCTCCCAAAGTGCTAGGATGACAGGCATGAGCCACTGCGCCCAGCTGGCTTTGGCCTTTTCTCTGAGCTGGAGGAAACTTTTGGAAAGGGGGCAGTGAAGAGAGAGCCCTGAGTGGAGGCAGCTGCTCCAGTCGGGGCAGTGGCAGGAGGGGTGAGCAGTGAGTGAGTGTGAACGCTGTTTGACAGCAGAGGCCACGGACTTTTCTTATGGACTTGGACTTGGAGGTGGTGTCAGGGGAAAGGGAAGCGGCGCAATGACCCCAGTGCTGGCCTGAGCCACTGGGAGAGGAGTGTAGAGAAGCACCCTGTGCTCCTGGCCTCCCCCCATGGGCTGACCTTGGCTGAGCCTGAGGCTGGTGCCACCTCCAGACCTGAAATGACCTCCGGTTGAACAGGCCAACTCCCCATCAGCTTGTCCAGCCAGCCAGCACTTACTGAGCGCCTTCTGTGTACCAAGCCCAGTTCTGGGTACTTCCATGAGTCAACTCACGCCCTCCCCGCCTCAGGGTGATCCACCGCCTTCCCCTACAATATTCCAAGGCGCCATCGGACTTCAGACTCTTCATGTCCTACACCTTCTCCTTGTAACAGAGGAGGAAAAAACGAAAACGGGAGATAAAATTCTGCTTCAGTTCCTCCTCAATTTGTTTCTTTCTTTTCCTTCTTTTTTTTTTTTTTTTTTTTTAAGACGGAGTCTCACTGTGTTGCCCGGGCTGGAGTGCAGTGGTGCGATCCTGGCTCACTGTAACCTCTGCCTGGGAGACCTCTGGCTCCCAGGTTCAAGCAATTCTCCTGCCTAACCTCCCAAGTAGCTGGGATTATAGGCACATGCCACCATGCCTGGCTAATTTTTGTATTTTTTTAAGTAGAGACGGGGTTTCACTATGTTGGCCATGCTGGTCTCAAACTCCTGGTCTCAAGTGATCAGCCAACTTCAGCCTCCCAAAGTGCTGGGATTACAGGCGTGAGCCACCATGTCTGCTTGCTCCCAATTTTCTTTCTTTTCTTTTTCTTTTTTTTTTTGTTGGGGTCTCACTCTGTCGCCCAGGCTGGAGTGCAGTGGCACAATCTGGGATCACTGCAACCTCCGCCTCCCAGGTTCAAGCACTTCTCCTGCCTCAGCCTCCTGAGTAGCTAGGATTACAGGTATGTGCCACCACGCCCAGTGAATTTTGTTTTTTGTTTTTTGAGACGGAGTCTCGCTCTGTCACCCAGGCTGGAGTGCAGTGGCGCAATCTCCGCTCACTACAAGCTCCGCCTCCTGGGTTCACGCCATTCTTCTGCCTCAGCCTCCCCAGCAGCTGGGACGACAGGCGCATGCCGCCACGCCCGGCTAATTTTTTGTATTTTTAGTAGAGACGGGGTTTCACCATGTTAGCCAGGATGGCCTCGATCTCCTGACCTTGTGATCTGCCCGCCTCGGCCTCCCAAAGCGCTGGGATTACAGGCATGAGCCACTGCGCCCGGCCGAATTTTTGTATTTTTAATAGAGATGGAGTTTTGCCATGTTGGCCAGGCTGGTCTCGAACTCCTGACCTCAGATGATTCGCCTGCCTTGGCCTCCCAAAGTGCTGGAATTACAGGCATGAGCCACCACGCCCGGACAAAGATCTGATGTCCCAACCTTCAAAGGTGGTCTCAGGCATCAGACTCTGGAATTCCCAGCTGCCACATGCCATACCCAGAGACCAGACGCAGCCAGGCCTCCAAGAAGGAGACAAATGTGGGGGCCATCATTGCCCCATTTTATTGATGCAGGCTGGACAGGAGGACTCCCCACCTGAGCTGGGGTACTGAGGTCCTGGGGTGCTGAGGACATGGGGCTGTATCTGGAGAGGGTGGTGTTGGGGGGCACTCCCATGTGGAGAGGATGCTGTTGGGGGACATTCCTGGGAAGGCAGGGGCCGCAGAGGAGCCGGAGATGTATCAGCTGCCTCCGTTTGGGTGGCAGAAAATGTCACGGGGATCTTTCAGCCACAAAGAGGCATTTAGGCCGTGGTTGGGGGTCTTCAGGGTCTCGCTCTAGGCCTGGCTGTGTCCATGCTCAAGAGTGGAGCGGGGCAGAGGGGGCGGACAGGCGGCCGTCAGGGCCCCGGTCTTGATTCAGGTCCCAGGGACTCTGCCGAACCTTCATTGGCTGGCGGCGCACACGTGGCCAGCCGCTCGCACACCCAGGAGCCCAGCTTACGGTCGCAGAAGGCGTTGTTCCAGTGGCTGGAGCCCCGCATCATCACGCAGTCCTTGCCGTGACTCTGGCTGGCGGGCTCCCCTGGAGCCCAGTTGCTGGAGCAAAAGGCTTTGGGGTCAGGGAATGGGGCAGGGAGAAGGGGCCCAGTTCCCGGCAGCCTGGACACAGCCCTCTGAGTCTGCACACCCTCCCTTCTCACCCCAGGTTCCCCCATCCTGAGTCTGTGCCTGGGGACCTGTACTTCATTTTGGTGCCCCATACCCTGCAGCCCAAGACTCACCCTTATTTTATTTATTTATTTTTGTCGTTGTTGTTTAGACAGAATCACTCTATTGCCCAGGCTGGAGTGCAGTAGTGTGATCTCAGCTCACTGCAACCTCCACCTCCTGGGTTCAAGCGATTCTCCCGCCTCAGCCTCCCAAATAGCTGGGATTACAGGCGCCCGCCACCATGTCTGGCTAATTTTTGTATTTTTAGTAGAGAGGGGTTTCGCCATGTTGACCAGGCTGGTCTTGAACTCCTGGCAGGTGATCCACCCACCTCGGCCTCCCATAGTGCTGGGATGACAGGCAAGAGCCACCCTGCCTGGCCAAGAGTCAGCCTTCTAATCTGTGCCCCTTCCTCTATATCTCCTCCTCCAGGTCAGAGAAGCCTTGGCCAGGTCCCCCCACCCCCACTGGCGTCCTCCTCCCCGGCACCCTAGAGACCCTTCTCTCTGAGCCCTCACCCGTTTCCCGGTGCAGTTTATTCAGGGAGCTCCTCCCTCCACAGTATTTCTGCCTCCTCCCCTGGATCCCAGAGGCCCCCTCCTCACCTGTAGTCCACGGGGCTCCCGTCCACCCAGATAAACTCCCCCTTCAGGTTCAAGTTCCGAAGGCCAATCCAGGAGATGGTGTGGCTGGCATACTTGGTCAGGAAGTCCTGGGGGGCAGGACAGGGCTGGAGGACTGGAGACATGTGCCCGGGGCCTTCCAGCCCACTTCGAGAGGTTGGGTAGAGTGGGGCAGGGGTCCCCCCACCTTCGCCGTGCTGCCCACCACCTCTGCAGAGCCTGGGCCCACCTGCTCCTCCGGGCTGTGGATGCTGACCAGCTGCCCTTCCATGTCCTCACAGGCGTACCGGGCGTGGAGCCACTGCTTGGTGCCCTTGCCGAAGTAGTAGCACTTCCGTTGGAAATTGATCCACTTTTCAGGGCACGTGTTGCACACAAAGCCTGGGGTGGAGAAAAGGCTCAGGGCTGGTGCCAAGGGAGGTGCCATGGGCACCCTGGGCAGAGTAGGTGGCGGTGCCTCTCCTAGGGCCACTCCTGGGGTCCCGGCTAAAAGCAGACGCACCCCAGGGCCTAACAGACGGCCTCCTGGGTTGTGTTCTTTGCTGGAGCTGTGATGCCGACCAGTTCCATAGCAGAAGCACCTCAACCACTGTGGCCACAAACACCTTCACGGTTAGCAGAGCACGGTGTTGACCATCAACACCTCAACCACCGTCAGCATCTCCACACACACCTCATGGCCAGAAGCAACACAAGCACCAACGCCGTCACCACAAATTCAGGTCCAACATGGTCAACACCACACCATGCCACAAACACACTCTCGTCCAACAACACTTCAACCACCGTTATCACCACAGACACCTCACAGCTAGAGGTTCCTCAACCACCAGCACCATCACCACAAACGCATTCACGTCCAGCAACACTTCAACCACCGTTATCACCACAGACACCTCCCAGCTAGAGGCCCCTCACCATCAACACCAAGGCCACAAACACACTCATGTCCAATAATATTTATTTTTCTTTCTTTTCTTTTCTTTTCTTTTTTTTTTTTTTTTTTGAGACAGAGTCTCGCTCTGTCGCCCAGGCTGGAGTGCAGAGGCATGATCTTGGCTCACTGCAAGCTCCGCCTCCCGGGTTCAAGCGGTTCTCCTGCCTCAGTATCCTGAGTACCTGGGATTACAGGTGCCCACCACCATGCCCTGCTAATTTTTGTATTTTTGGTAGAGGCGGGGTTTCACTATGTTGGTCAGGCTGGTCTCGAACTCCTGACCTCAGGTGATCTGCCTGCCTCAGCCTCCCAAAGTGCTGGGATTACAGGCGTGAGCCACCGCGCCTGGTGCAATAATATTTCAACCACCGTCATCACCACAGACACCTCCCAGCTAGAAGCCCTTGAACCATCAACACCATGACCAGAAACGCATTCATGTCCAACAACACTTCAACCACCATCGCCACAAGCACCACCATGGCCAGAAGCCCTTCAATTGTCATTCTCATCACCTTAAATCCAGCATGGCTTGGGAACTCTTCTATCACCAATGCCATGACCACATCACCAGCTCCACAGTCAGCAGCACCTCAGCCACAAATCCCATCACCACAAATGCTTCACAGTGAGCAGAGCAGCAATCACTAACACCATCGCCATCAACACCTCATAGTTAGAAGTGCCTCAACTGCCACCAACATCACCATAAATCCATCCATGGCTAGCAATACTTCGATCCCCAACATTACCACCACATCACCAGTTCCACAGCCAGACTTCAGGGACTGCAGAAGAATTAGGAGGTGACCTGTCAGAAGTAGTTGTGGTCCAGAGTACTCTTCCCCTATGCCTCTCCCTGAGGGACCACACTGAGGTTTCTGGCTGGGATTCCCAAAGCGACCTCACATCCCAGGGGACGGGACTCCGTCACACCAAGCACAGAAACTTCCTCTTCTCTGCCCCAGTTAGGACAGCTGGGGCTTCCCAGAGGTCAAAGACCAAAAATCAAGGGTGGGGGCATTGGCTGGGGGAATGGCAGGGCTGTAAAACCCCAGTTCCTACCCCGCATTAAAATTTTTTTTCTTCAGAGGCAAGGTCTTACTCTGTTGCCCAGGCTGGATTGCAGGGGCTCAATCCTAGCTCACCGCAGCCTCAAACTCCTGGGCTCAAGTGATCCTCCCACCTCAGCCTCCCAAGTAGATGAGACTACAGGTACACATCACCACATCTGGCTAATTTTTTCATTTTTTCGTTCAGGCAGGATCTGGCTGTGTTGCCTAGGCTGGTCTCAAACTCCTGGACTCGAGTGATCCTCCTGCCTCGGCCTCCCAAAGTGCTGGGATTACAGGCGTGAGCCAGTGCACCTGGTCCCTACCTCACCTTAAGGGTACAGTGACTGAATGTCTGCTCTCTCTGCAGCCTGCTGGCCTCCTGGGGTCAACACTGCCTCCATTACTGCCACCCCTGGGAAAGAGGTCACCATCTCCATTGTCCCATCACGGCAGACAGTACCCCTGTCCAGCTCCCTGACCTGATCAGACAATCTACCAGGAGGGCTATGTGTGTGGGAATCCTACTAATGACTCCTCACTGGGGCACATCAGGCAGAGGACAACAGCAGGGAGATCCCAGCTAGGGTCAACACTGGACTGCTTTAACCCAGAAGAGAAAAAAAAAATTGTAGGAGCCTCCAAATCTGTGAAAGGACCCAGTTGGAATCAGAAAGGGCGTTCTTGCCAGGTTAGATGGCTCATGCCTGTAATCTCAGCATTTTGGGAGGCGGAGGCAAGAGGATTGCTGGAGCCCAGGAGTTCGGGAACAGCCTGGGCAACATAGCAAGATCCTGTTGCTACAAAAAATAAAAAACTTAGCTAGGGCCAGGTGCAATGACTCATGCCTATAATCCCAGCACTTTGGGAGACTGAGGCAGACGGATCGCTGGAGTCCAGGAGTTCAAGACCAACCTGGGCAACATAGGGAGACCCCGTAGCTACAGGAAAATTAAAAAATTAGCCTGGTGTGGTAGCACACGCTTGTAGTCTCAGCTACTCTGGAAGCTGAGGTGGAAGGATTGCTTGAGCCCAGGAGTTGGAGGCTGCAGTAAGCGATGATTGCACCACTGCATTTCAGCCTGGGCAAAAGAGCAAGACTCCACCTCTTTTTTTTTTTTTTTTTTTTTTTGAGACAGAGTCTTATTTTGTTGCTCAGGCTGGAGTGCAGTGGTGCAAAGAGAGCATGATCTCGGCTCACTGCAACCTCCGCCTCCCGGGTTCAAGCAATTCTTGTGCCTCAGCCTCCCAAGTAGCTGTGATTACGAATGTCTGCCACCACGCCCGGCTAATTTTTAAAAAATTTTTATTGAGATGGAGTCTCGCTCTGTTGCCATCCTGGAGTGCAGTGGCGCGATCTCGGCTCACTGCAGTCTCCACCTCCCGGGTTCAAGCAATTCTCCTGTCTCAGCCTCCTGAGTAGTGAGACTACAGGTGTGTACCACTACACCCAGCTAATTTTTGTAGTTTTATTAGAGATGGGGGTTTCATCATGTTGGTCAGACTGGTCTCAAACTCCTGACCTCAAATAATCCACCTGCCTTGACCTCCCAAGTGCTGGGATTATAGGCATTAGCCACCGCGCCCAGCTTATGTTTGTATTTTTGTTGTTGTTGTTGTTGTTTGGTTTTTTTTGAGACGGAGTCTCGGAGTCTCGCTCTGTCTCCCAGGGTGGAGTGCAGTGGCGCAATCTCGGATCACTGCAAGCTCCGCCTCCCGGGTTCACGCCATTCTCCTGCCTCAGCCTCCCAGGCAGCTGGGACTACAGGCGCCCACCACTACGTCCAGCTTTTTTTTTTTTTTTTTTGTATTTTTAGTAGAGATGGGGTTTCACCATGTTAGCCTGACCTCCTGACCTCGTGATCCACCCGCCTCAGCCTCCCAAAGTACTGGGATTACAGGCGTGAGCCACCGTGCCCGGCTTAATTTTTGTATTTTTAGTAGAGACGGGGTTTCACCATGTTGGTCAGGCTGGTCTCGAGCTCCTGACCTCACGTGATCCATCCACCTCGGCCTCCCAAAGTGCTGGGATTACAGGCGTGAGCCACCGCGCCCGGCCAAGAACCCTTCTCTTAAAAAATAAAATAAGGGGTGTTTTATGTACGCCCCATGTGTCCTGCCCCATCGGAAACTTAGTCCTATTTCTGTCATCACGCACACTTCTGCCTCGCATCCGAGCACACTCCCTACCCCGTGCTTTGTGTCCCCCTGATGACACTTGGGTCACACAAATGTATAGACATGCTGCCTCACGTCACACACGCGTGCTGTCATTCACGTTTGCCAACACACCCCAGCCCCTGGTGCGGTCACGCACCATCCTCAGCTGAGACTCACACACTCACCATTGGACACCTGCAGCTCCATCCGTAGCTTCGTCACCTCCTCTCGGAGTCTTTCCAGCAAATCTGAAGCTGTGTTCCTCTCGTTCAATTCTTGGGGATTCGACAGGGGGCAGTGCTCAGAGACCGACTGGCAGGCCCCTCCTTGTCCGTTCCCTCCCCCACTGCCCCATCCCCTCCCAAGCCTCACCCTGGGACTTGAAGCTGCTCAGATCTGCTTGAAGCCCGTTCAGGTTCCAGGACAGCTCCGAGTCTGTTGTGCGTAGGAGCGCAGGGCTGGTCTCAGGGAGGATGTGTACAGGCCGAGGGCACCCGCCAAGCCTGGCCCCCCAGCCTCATGGTTCCCCAGGGCTCTGAGACACTCCCTCCTTCCCACTCAATCTGGTTCCATACCCCCGATCCCAGTCTCTCACCCTGAGATTTCAATCTCTGTTGTTCAGCTCGAAGTTCCTCCAGGTCCTGCCAAATCTGAGTGGCTGTTTGCAGGGGAGGGGCCTTCGTGGTCAGCAGGTCCTCACTGTCTCCCCCATCTACCCCCACCCATCCCCTGGCCTCTGCCTGGGTTCTTAGAGCCACCTGCTCAGTTTGCAGTTCCCGGGCGTTGGGGGTGGGGTACAGTGAGTCTTAACGCTCTGGGTCCAGGAAGTCATCCAAGACCCCCTCGCCTTTCCCCCTGCAACCCCCACTCCAGGGGTCACTCACACTGGGATTTCTGCGCCATCTGATCACCGTGCTGTCTTTCCAAGTTCTTGGAAACTTGAGAGACTGGAGCGGCGGGAGAGAAGAGATATCCCAGGAACCTCAAAGGCAGGTCCTTGGACCCCGCCCATGCCCCAGGCTCAGGGACCCTCTCACATAGTCACAACAGCTGCTGTTGCTGTTTGTTCATTTACTGGGGCAGGAGGAGTGTACTCAGGAAGGTATATGCAAGAATATAATGAACCTGTGTACCTTTCCCTCACCCAGGATTAACTATAAAAGCAGTAGGCAACTATCAGAACACTTCACAAATCTTAGAGCTTGTTTCTGTCTCATGGCACTAAAATTACGCCCATTTTACAGATGAGGAAATGGAGGCACAAAGCAGTTACAAACTCCTTATGCTACAGATGCTTAAGGCTGCCCGACTTACAATGGCTCAACTTACAATAGCTCGAGTTACAATGGCTCAACTTTACAATGGTCTGAAACCAATATGCATTTAGAGGAAACCTTACTTCTCTTGCAACGCTGGGGAATGGTGGGGAGCCAAAGCCTTCAGCCAGCCATGCAGTTTTAACTTACACTATTTTTAATGTACTATGGGCTTACGGGGACATAACCCCATTGCAAGCAGAAGAGCATCTGTATTAAGATGCTATCAGGCACTTTTCCAAGATTCCCTGGTTCCCCACCTTCCCTAGGACAGGGAGCAACTTAGGCTGACCCTCAGTTCCTTAGTGAGGGGACACTGAGGCTCAGAGAGGAGCGGGATGAGAGCTGGGCGTCCTAACCCTCACCCCCACCCACCTCCACCTTGACCCCTTCATACCGTTCTGGGCAGCCCTCTCTTCCAGCTGTTTTAGATTCTGTGTGGTGTCCCAGTCTGGGGAGGGGGAGAGAAGAGGAGTGGAGAGTGGGGATTGTCAGTACCCCCACCTGCCTGCACCCCATCTCCCAGCTGGGGAAGGAGGTCTTGGGTATAAGCCATGGAGGTGCTGAAAGGATGGAGGACAGGGATGCTGGGTGGGGGGTGACGGGCTTTGGAGGGGGGGGCATGGGAAAGGGCTGGCAGTGTCCAGGTGGGAGGAAGGATGGGAAAATTGGGCTTTCAGAGGTGCGTTGGGCTTCCCAGGCTCTGAGATGGGGGTGTGGGAGGGAACACAGAAGAGCCCCATGAGTTGGGGGGACCACATGGGGCTGGGGATGTCCTCACGCCACAGGAGAAGGAGAGTCAGCAGCCCGGCCCACAGAGCAGCGGTCAGCAGCCCCAGCAGCACGATCTGAGTCCCGCGCCTGCAACACCGCTTCCTGGGAAGCTCCTCGATCTCTGCCGGGGGTGGAGGGACTGACTATGGGTGCAGGGCGAAGCTGGACACTGGCCCTGACCGTCTCCCCATTACCCAGAGCCCCCGACAACCTGGGAGCCTGTCCAGAGCCCACACTGAAGCAGAGGGTCTCAGTGGACCCCTAGCTCCATTTGTGCAGCTTCCTTACCTGACTTCGATCTGGGTCACTGTCCACAGAGACAGATCTGGGACCAAGAGCTAAGACTCCCTCAGCCCCCACAACCAATGCCAGGACCCCAGCCTCACTTCCAGAAGACCAGGTCCTGCTTTTTCCTTCCCCTCTGACCCCCAGAGCCCACCCTTATACCTCTGCACCTGTCCCCAACCCAGAGTCCCTTCCCTAAACCCAGGACACTGAGTCCCAGTTCTTCTCCAACAACGGAGCCACTCCCCAGCCGCTTTCCCAGGTGTCATCCAACATCCAGACCTCCAAAGCTCTCCCAGGCCCACCCAAAGGTCTATCTGGATGTCCCACCCCAAGCCCCTGGCCCTCTGCACTCACCCTGGCTTGGAGGATTCATTATGCTAAATTCTACTTGTTCCAAGTTCCTGTTCTACTTGGCCTCTGACTCTATTGGGCTCCCAGCTCGCTAGCTGGAGCCATTTGTTCTTTTTCTCTTTGTTTTTCTGTTTTTGTTAGGAGGGTGTTGAGTCAGAAAAAGGAGGGGCCCTCAATTTTCCACTCCTTCCTGGCTCTGTGCCAGGAAAGTCGGTCCAGCCTCACCTCCTTACCCATACCAGTCCCTTTCTTCGAAATTCACCTCTTTCCCAGAGAGGGACTGGGGAGCCCCCCTTCTCTCCTGGGTGAAAGGCAGTAGGTAAGGGTCATTGCTTCTGCCAGTGTTAGAACCAGAGAGTCCTCCTACCTGAATATTGACCTTCCTCCATGGCGGTCCTGCTTGGATTCTCCCGAAGATGGGGCGCTCACTCCCTGACAACGCAGTCCACTCAGCGGGGACAATCACAGCTCTGGCTGGGATCTGGGTTTTAATGATGGTTAGGGTGAGGCGTCAAACCCTAGTTGCCAGCGCAGGGTAGCATCTGGGACTTGGGGGTACTCAGTGACTATCTGCTGATTTTGGTTAGTCTACAATCTGGACTCACTAGCGTGGTTAGTGGGGAGACACAGCTGGTGTGGAGAGACAGCAGCCTGAGATCAGAAGTGGGGCACCCCCAGAGTCCATCACACTTGAGCTACACAGCAGGTGCACCCATGAGATCTTGACAAATGGCTTAATTAACCTGGAAACTTCTTTCCTCATTCGTAAAATGATGATACTGAGAACACCTATACTGTGGGTTGGTGATCTGTGCTAAAAATATCACCAGCTTTTATTGTAATTGCCTTGCCTGTGCGCCCTCAGCCGAGGATTCAGCCTCAGTTTTCCCCTCTGTAAAATGAGCTGATAACAGCACCCAAATCATGAGGCCAAGATAGGATCCAATGAGATCACAGTGTACCTGAGGCTTTTGGTGCGGGGCTGTGCGCAGTGGGTCTTCAGATTCTAAACGTTTATGAAGCATCTGCTCTGTGCCACATCCCACTGGGAAATGCTAAGAGCCCATAACCCAGGCCTCAGCCTTCTCCTCTGCCAGTGTCCCCAGGGCATCTGTAAAGTGCTCTGACTTTATTTATTATTTATTTATTTATTTATTTATTTATTTATTTATTTTTTGAAATGGAGTCTCACTCTGTTGCCCAGGCTGGAGTGCAGGGGCACGATCTCGGCTCACTGCAACCTCCGCCTCCTGAGTTTGAGCGATTCTCCCGCCTCAGCCTCCCGAGTAGCTGGGACTACAGGCGTGTGCCACCATGCCGGGCTAATTTTTGTATTTTTAGTAGAGACAGGGTTTCACTATGTTGGCCAGGCTGGTTTCAAACTCCTGACCTCGTGATCCACCCACCTTAGCCTCCCAAAGTGCTGGGATTACAGGCGTGAGCCACTGTGCATGGCCTATTTTTTTAATTTTTTGAGATGGAGTCTCACTCTGTTGCCCAGGCTGGAGTGCAGTGGCACCATCTTGGCTTACTGCAACCTCCACCTCCCGGGTTCAAGCAATTATCCTGTCTTAGCCTCCAAAGCAGCTAGGATTACAGATGCCCACCACCACACCTGGCTAATTTTTGTATTTTAGTAGAGACAGGGTTTCGCCATATTGATCAGGCTGGTCTCAAACTCCTGACCTCAGGTGATCCACCCGCTTCAGCCTCCCAAAGTGCTGGGATTACAGGCTTAAGTCACTGCACCTGACCAAGTCCTCTGACTTTAAAGCATCTATTATGTGTTGAGGAGCATGGAACTTGGGGTCTTTCAGGACTGGAGGTCACCGGCTACCTTCTTTCGCTGCCTGACTGTAGGCAAGTCCCTTCTCTCGGAGCCTCAGGGAGGTGGCGTGTGGGGCGGCCAGGCTCTGATTAGCCGCAGCTCAAGCTGGCCCTTTTGACATTGTGAGAGGAGCCCAGAGGTGTCACCATTCTGGGACTGGAAGTGTCCACGGAGGCAGCCAGACAGACCTGAGCCCGAGTCCTGGCTTCTCCCTGGACGAGCAGCTCAGTTTGCTCATCTGTAAATTGGGACTATTCAAAGCACCAGCACACAGTAGGTGCTCAGTAAATCTACTGGCAGGATGCTGGGGGAGTGTCCTCATTCTGTGGGGCCTCTGTCAATGGAACAGAGGTACAAAGACGGTAAGCCATTTATCCCCATCATGCAGTGGTGGGACTGAGACTCAAACCCGGGACACTTGACCTGGGAGCCTATTTGCTCAATCATCTGCAGACACAATCTCATGGTGGGGTGTCTACTGGTAAGTGCCAGTTGGCAGGATCCCAACTCCAGACTGTCCTTCTAACCCAAGAGCTCCTGCCCCTGCCTAGAGCCTTCCATGGCTCCCCAGGGCCCTCTATGATCGGCCTAGCACACTCACCAAGCTCATCTCAGACCAGATGGCCTGTTTTCACTTCCCCAAATCAGGGACCTGAATGCCTCGAGATTCTGTCCACAATGCGGCCCCCACCCCCACTCCCACCGCCCACCACCTCCCTTCTCTGGCTGTGACCTCCTCCTGCTCATCCCTTGAGGCTCAGCCGAAGGTCATTTTTTCCAAGGGCGCTTCGATCTCCACTTCCCATGGCCAACCCCCGACACACACAGATACGTACTCACTTAGTGGAGTCTGGAGCCTGTGTCTGTCCTCCTAGTGTGTTGGGGTCGACCAGAGAGATTGGCAGGGACCGTCAGGGACAGAGGTTTAAGCAGGAAGAAAGATACTTTCTTCTGAAAGTAGAGCCACTGACAGCTTCTATTTTCATAGACCTAAATATAAGCTTGCCGCCCGGATAACATTACACGCATGGCCTCTCCTGGTGCTCCCCACACCCCGGTGAAGTCCGTGTTATTATTATCTCCATTTCTCAGGTAAGAGAATCTGGTGAAAACCAGAGCTGTTAAGCAGCAAGTTCCCACAGGGCTGAAGGAGGTGAGCGCTGGCGTCAAGATTTGAACCAGGGTTATTGCAGACGGAATCATTATACCACTATGGCCGATCACAGAGGACCCTGGGGAGCCATGGAAGGCTCTAGGCAGAGGCAGGACCTCTTGGGTTAGAAGGACGGCCTGGAGTTGGGATCCTGGCAGCCAACACTTACCAGTAGACACCCCACCATGAGATTATGTCTCTTGATTATTGAGCAAATAGGCTCCCGGGTCAAATGTCCCAAGTTTGAGTCCCAGTAAGAAAAAAGGAAAGAGGAGAGAGAGGCAGAGGAAGGGAAGAAAAAGACAGAAGGAAGGAGAGGGAGAAGGAGGAGCAGGAGGGAAGGAGAGAAGGGGGAAAAAGAAAGATACATGAGATAATATTCAGGTCAAATATGGACAATTTTGGCTGGCCATGGTGGCTCACATCTGTAATCCCAGCACTTTGGGAGGCTGAGGTGGGAGGATCACTTGAGCCTGGGAGTTGAAGACCAGCCCGGACAACATAGCAAGCCGTGGGCTCTACAAAAACTATAAAAATTAGCAGGGCATGGTGGTGCGTGCCTCTGGTCCCAGCTACTGGGGAGGCTGAGGTGAGTGGATCACTTGAGTCCAGGAGTTCAAGATCCACCCGAGGCAACATAGTGAGATGAAAGAAAGAAAGAGAGAAAGAGAGAGAGAGAGAAGGAAAGGAAGGGAAAAGGAAAGAAAGGAAGGAAAGAAAAGAAAGGAAAAAAGAAAGAAAAAAGAAAAGGAAAGGAAAAAAGGAAAAGAAAGGAAAAAAGAAATAAAAAAAGAAAGAAAGAAAGAAAGAAAGGAAGGAAAGGGAAGGAAGGGGCTGGGCACGGTGGCTCACGCCTGTAATCCCAGCACTTTGGGAGGCTGAGGCAGGTGGATCACCTGAGGTCAGAAGTTCAAGACCAGCCTGGCCAACACGGTGAAACTCTGTCTCTACTGAAAATACAGAAAAAAAAAAAAAAAAAATTAGCCAGGCATGGTGGTGGGCACCTGTAATCCTAGCTATTTGGGAGGTTGAGGCAGAAGAATCACTTGAACCCAGGAGGCAGAGGTTGCAGTGAACCAAGATCGCGCCATTGCACTCCAGCCTGGGCAACAAGAGCTAAACTCTGTCTCAAAAAAAAAAAAAAAAAAGAAAGAAAGAAAAACAGAAAAGAAACACCAAACTCCATTCCAGCCCCATCCTGGAAATAGACTTTATCCCGTGTCCTCACAACATGGCCCAGCTGGACTTATTCCCAAGCTTCCTCCTCCTCCCCCTCCTCCTGTGTCCCCATTGCTGGGACAGTCCGTCCATCCACCCAGACACCCCGGCCCAGGCCCAGGCCTTGTCCAAGCACTTCCCAATCCTCCACCCCACCACTCACCCAGCACCAGGGCCTGGCTCTTCTCAAAAAAATAACCTGCTTCTCCCCATCTCCATAGCTGCTGCCTCTGGCCACTCCCTCTTCCCCCTGGGCCAGGTGACATCCCCCTCTTAGGGTTCCCCCTGCCTGGTTTGCCTTGTCCCTGGAACAGCCTCCGCCATGGCCTCCCCACTCCCATCCTGCCCCCATGACAGCCCTCCTTGGGGCTCCACCTCCTGTCTTGCCCCCCAAAACAGACCCTCCAGGGCCCTCACTCCTACCTGGCCACCACGGCAGACCCCCTTAGGGTCCTCAACCCTACCTGCTCCCATGACAAATCCCCCACCCTGGCTTGGCCTCAAATGCTGTCCCTAATGTCCACCCAGCAGCCCCCAGGGACCTCTCCAATGCTCACCGGCCAACTCTTTCCCTTCCTTTTTTTGAGACAGAGTCTTGCGGTGTCATCCAGGCTGGAATGCAGTGGTGTGATCTCAGGTCACTGTAACCTCTGCCTCCCAGATTCAAGCGATTCTCCTGCCTCAGCCTCCCAAGTACCTGGGATTACAGGTGCGCACCACCACACCCGGCTAATTTTTTGTATTTGTAGCAGAGATGGGGTTTCACCAAGTTGACCAGGCTGGTCTTGAACTCCTGGTCTCAAGTGATCTGCCCACCTCGGCCTCCCAAAGTGTTGGGATTACAGGCGTGAGCCACCGCACCCAGGCCCTTCCTCCCTTCTTTACCATCTCTGTCCTTGGCCATTACCCCAGATCAAGGTGGAGGGGACATTTTGGTACCCAAAGTGAACAGCCTCAGACCACCAGAGCCAGTCACTCACTCAACAAGCATGCACCAAGGGCCACTTGGTCCAGGGTGACCGACAAGGCAGCATGGTCCCAGCTGTTCTGGAGTGCAGGGTCCAGGGGACATTCCAGCCAGGCCCCTCCCTGACACGGTGGGGACATCCAGCCCTAGTGGATGGCCCGACCCAGCCCAGCCCCCTCCTGGTTGAGAGGTGGGTTGTAGGGGCACAGGTGGGCGTCTTCTGGAGTGAGAGACATGGGAGGCGGGCCACTCAGAAGTGGAGATTTGGAGTTTCCCAGTTGAGTGTGGGGAAGGGGTTAAGGATCTGGGGACACATTTTGGGAAGGATGAGGAGGGTAGGCAACGTGCCAAGGGGTCTTAGTATATAGAAGGTTAGGTGGCATAGTGACTAGGGCTGCAGACGCCTCAACCACGCTACCTGGGTTCAAATTCCTGGCTCTGCCGTTGAAGTGCTGTGTGACCTTTGGCAAGTCACTTAACCTCTCTGTGCTTCACATAAGGCAGCCATGATCACCAAAGCATCAAATTCCTAGGATGGTGGTGAAAATTAGATGTGTCAATACGCACACAAGACACTAAGAACTGTGTCCGGCCGGGCGTGTCACGCCTGTCATCCCAGCACTTTGAGAGGCTGAGGTGAGTGGATCACCTGAGGTCAGGAATTTGAGACCAGCCTGGCCAACACGGTGAAACCCCGTCTCTACCAAAAAGTACAAACATTAGCCAGAAGTGGTGGTGGGTGCCTGTAATCCCAGTTACTCAGGAGGCTGAGGCAGGAGAATCGCTTGAACCTGGGAGGCGAAGGTTGCAGTGAGCTGAGATGGTGCCATTGCACTCCAGCCTGGGCAATCCCAGAAAACAAACAAAAAAATTCCTGTGCCCAGCACCCATTGCTACTAAATAAAGCTATACCACAAAAGTGTCCATATTTTTTTAGAGACGGGGTCTCACTCTGTCTCCCAGGCTGGAGTGCAGTGATGCAATCACGACGCACTGCAGCCTCAACCTCCTGAGGTTCAAGAGATTCTCCTACTTTCTCTTCCTGAGTAGCTGGGACCACAGGCACGCACCACCACGCCTGGCTAGCTTTTTACATTTTTGGTAGCAATGGGGTCTCACTATATTGCCCAGGCTGGTCGCAAACTCCTGGGCTCAAGTGATTCTCCTACCTCAGCCTCCCAAAGTGCTGGGATTACAGGCATGAGCCACTGTGCCCAGTTGGAATTTGCTGTTTCTGAGTTCTACAAGCCCAGGTGCCCCAGCTCAACCCCACTGGCTGGCTCCACCGTGTCCTTCCCGGGGGCGAAAGCACTCTGCCTGCTAGGTCCCTGCCAAGACTCAGCTCAAACACTAGGATGCTTTGGGGCCCCAGGGACCCAGTCACGGGACTGCCCCACCCGCTTCCCCTCTGCGGTGTTAACATGCCTCTTGCTCACTTCGGGAGAAAAACAGAAAGCTGTACGGATGTGGGCCCCAGATCTGTGGGTGTTGGTTCTTCTTTCAGATTTGGGATCCTCTGTGTGTTGGGGGAGGCTGTGTCTCGCTCTTCATTTGACCTACATCAGAATTCAACAGGAAGGAGTTTAGCGTGTCCAGCAACAGCGACTCTAAACCATCTCCAGCTGAGCTCTCATCCCAGCCCCGGTCCTGACCGTAACTCCAGCTCAACTACAACTCGATCCCCTCACCCCACGACGCTCTGATCGCAGCCCTAACCTCTGCTCTGCACAGGACGGAGGCACGTCGCGGCTCTAATCGCAGAACCCCCACACCTGGGACAGGGCCTGGCACTGTGTCCCAACGGGATGGAGCCTGGTGACCCTGACCCTAACCCCATCCCGACACAGCCCTGGGCTCCCCTACCTGTTTAACCTCTCATGGGGTTACGAAGGGGAGAAGGAAAGGGTGCAGGGGTGGGGAGGAAGGGCGGTAGGTGTGTCAAATCCAGGGGGGCTTCCAGGAGGAGGTGTGTTTAAAGCTGGGTTTCTCCCGCACTGCACTGTTGAATTTGGGGCTGATGATTCCTCGTTGGGATGCTGTCCTGTGCATTGTTGGATGTCTAGAAGCATCTCTGGCCCCCAGTCGCCGATAGAGTCACCATGGTTGAGAAGCGCTGCTTTGAAAACATGATTCCTAGATCACGCTTTGTTTTGTTTTCATTGTGGCAAAATATACATAACATAAAAATTACCTTCGTAGCCGTTTTTAAGTGTACCGTTCAGCAGCATGAAACACGTGAACACTGTTGTGCAACCATTACCACCATCCATCTCTGGAACTTTCTCATCTTGCCAAACTGAAACTGTGTCCCCATGAAACACTCGCTCCCTATTTACCCAACTCCAGCCCCCACGACAGCTCCCCTTAGGGTCCTCACACCCACCAGACCCTCATGACAGCCTCCTTTGGGGTCTCCCTGAAACACCTCCTCTGTGTCTTCCCTGAATAGCAACCACCTGCCCATGTCTTCTCTCTGCCTACAACCATCCATGGCTCCCTTCTGCCCTGGGTCCAAAGCTCCAGCTTCCCCACGCCCTGGAGTTCAAGGGTCCTGCCTGCTCAGGCCTGGCAGCTGGTCTCTCCAGCCACACCCATGCCTCTTCCTCCGAGACTCCAGAGTGCCTGAACGTCACACAATTCTGAAACACCAGGCTCTCTCCAAGCCTTCGCACGGGCAGCTCCCTGCCTAAAGTGCTGAGCCAAGCAGCAGCACCAGTTTGCATGGAAGCCTCCCTGACAGCCATCCCTGACCCGCCCGTAGTCCTATGGCCCCCTCTTTTCCCAGCCTTGAGCTCCTGCACTGGATGGGCCCCTCCCGAGACTGGGGGCTCCCCAGAGGCAGGACCTATGCCCCACTCTTAGAAGGGCCAGGAGGGCAGCCCTGAGTCACGGTCACATGCCCCTCGTTCCCTCTGCTTCCTGACCCCCACTCAGGCAGAGAGCCAGTCAACAGGAAGAGGAAAGGGGCGTGTGGGATGAGAAGAGCCTGGATTGCACTTTCATCTTCCGGGAACCTCAGGATCTGGAGCCCAAACCCAGGCTGTTTTTTTGGTATGGATTGCGGCAGTGGGGCGGGGAGAGCTTGGGGGGACTGGTATGTGTGGCTGGGAGTCCTCAGGCTAAGAGGGGACACAGAGATGGGCTTGTCCACACCCTTCCCTCCAGAGGGCCCCCCAGAACTCCAGGAGGGGGGTCCTGGACCACTCATTGCCTCCCTGCCCCCTCCCTTCAAGGCCCCAGGATGCTTCCAGGAACCAGAGAGCTGAGCCAGCAGGTCCTGAGACTTCCGAGAGCAGCCCAGGCCCAGCCTGGGAGATTTGGGGATTTCTCTCCAAGAACGCCCTCAGAGACCCTGAAATCCTGGACTCCAGGCTCCACCCTCACAGACCCAGGCCTTCACCTTCCTAGAGACCTAGGAAGCCAGGCCCCCAGACCCCACCCTCAGGGACCCAGGGTCGCTACGCCCTTACGGACCCAGAAGCCAGGTCCCTAGACCACACCCTCAGGGAACCAGGCCCCCTTGACCCTTAGGGATCCAGGAAGCCAAGGCCCCAGACTCCACTCTGAGGGACCCAGGCTTAGTCTCTTAAGGACCCAGGAAGTCAGGTCCCAGACCCCACCCTCAGGGACCCAGGCTCAGCCCCCTGAGGATCCAGGAAACCAGGCCCCCAAAGCCCATCTTCAGGAACCCAAGTCCCCAGCCCTTTAGGAACCCAGGATGCCAGGCTCCCAGACCCTATCCTCAGGGACCCAGGCACCCTCAGCCCCTTAGGGACCCAGGAAGCCGGGTCCCCAGACTCCCCCATTAGGGACCCAGGCCCAGTCACTTAAGGACCCAGGAAGTCAGGTCCCCAGACCCCAATCTTAGGAACCCAAGTCTCCCTAGCCCCTTAGGGACCTAGGAAGTCAGGCCTCCAGCCCCCACCCTCAGGGACCCAGGCTTAGTCCCTTAAAGACCCAGGAAGCCAGGTCCCCAGACCCCATTCTCAGGGACTCAGGCCTCCCAGCCCCTTAGGGATTCCCTCGGGAAGTCAGGCCCTCACTCTCAGGGACTGAGACCCAGCTACTTAGGGACCCAGGAAACCAGATCCCCAAGCCCCACCCTCAGAGACCCAGGCCCCCTAGCCCCTTAGAGATTCAGGAAACCAAGCCCCCAGACCCCGCCCTCAGGGACTCAGGCTAAGCTCCCTAAGGATCAGGAAGACAGGCCCCCAAACCCCGTCTTCAGGAACTCAAATCCCCAGCCCTTCAGGGACCCAGGAGGTTAGGACTCCAGCCTCTCAATCCTTGAGAGACCCAGGCCTCCAGCCCCGTAGGGACCCAGGAAGCCAGGCCCCCAGACCCCACCCTCAGAGACCCAGGCTTAGTCTCTTTTTTTTTTTTTTTTGAGATGGAGTCTCGCTCTGTCACCCGGGCTGGAGTGCAATGGCGCGATCTCGGCTCACTGCAAACTCCACCTCCCGGGTTCAAGTGATTCTCCTGCCTCAGCCTCCCGAGTAGCTGGGATTACAGGCACCCACCACCACACCCAGCTAATTTTTGTATTTTTAGTAGAAATGGGGTTTCACCAAGTTGGCCAGGCTGGTCTTGAACTCCTGACCTCAGTTGAGCCACCCACCTCAACCTCCCAAAGTGCTGGGAGTGAGGTTTAGTCTCTTAAAGACCCAGGAAGCCAGGCCCCCAGACCTCATCCTCAGGGACCCAGGCCCCCAGACCCCTAGGGACTTCGGTGTGGGATCGTGTATTTTTCTCCTCCGTCCCTGCTGTTCTCATGCAGGTTCTGGGTCTGTCAGGACAGTGGCGGGTGCTGCCTCTTTGCTGGACACACCTGGTCACTGCCCCCACTGTGTAACCCCTGATGTGGGTGATTAAAGGCCATGGGTTCCCAGCCCAGCTGCCCCCCTTTACCTGTTGTGTGACTTAATCCTCTCTGGGCCCCAGTTTTCTCATCTGTAAAGTGGGGATAACCACAGTTCTCTCACATAGGTTGCTGTGTGCATAAAGCCTTTGGCCCAATGCCTGATATTGGGAGGCTCTAAAAATGGGAGCATTTTTAGTGCAATTTCCTGAAACCATCTCTTCTATAATTAAGCAGCTCCCAACCCGGCAGGCAGCAAGGTCCTCTGTGGCTAACGCCTTCTCCTCTCCATTGCCCGCTCTGTTCGCCCCTCCAGTGACAATGACCCGCCTTTCTGTTTTATTTTTGGAGAGATGGTCTCGCTCTGTTGCCCAGGCTGGAGTGCAGTGGTATGATCACAGCTCACTGCATCCTTGACCTCCTGGACTCAGGCGATCCTCCCACCTCAGCCTCCCAAGTAGCTTGGACCACAGGCACATGCCACCTGCCCAGCTAATTTTAAAATTATTTTGTAGGCCGGGCACAGTGGCTCATATCTGTAATCCCAGCACTTTGGGAGGCCGAGGTGGGCGGATCATGAGGTCAGGAGATCGAGACCATCCTGGCCAACATGGTGAAACCCCATCTCTACTAAAAATATAAAAATTAGCTGGACGTGGTGGTGACATGTGCCTGTAATCCCAGCTACTCGGGAGACTGAGGCAGGAGAATCACTTGAACCCAGGAGGCAGAGCTTGCAGTGAACCGAGATCATGCCACTGCACTCCAGCCTGGCAACAGAGCAAGATGTCTACAAGGGTCTCACTATGTTGCCCAGGCTGGTCCCCAGCTACTGACCTTAAAGCAATCCTCCTGCCTTGGCTTCCCAAAGCATTGGGATTACAGGTATGAGCCACCATGTCCCGCTCTTCCATCCTCTTCACAGCCAGAAGCACAGCCTCTTCCATTCTCTCTCTGACTCTCATCCTCCTGCCTCCTCTTGTAAGGACTCCATGATGACATTGGGCCACCTGGATAATCCGGGGTGATCTCCCATCTCAAGACCCTTGAGGTAATTCCATCTGCAGAACCCCGTTTGCCATATAAGGTGACCTACTCACCGGTTCCAGGGATTCGAATGTGACCATCTTTGGGGAGCTGTTATTCAGCTGACCACTATACCCTAGGAGACAGATGTTGTTGTTGTTATTATTATTATTATTTATTTTTTAGGGGAGTCTCGCTCTATTGCCCAGGCTGGAGTGCAGTGGTGTGATCTCGGCTCACTGCAGCCTCCGTGTCCCAGGTTCAAGCGATTCTCGTGCCTCAGCCTTCACAGTAGCTGGACAGGTGTGCACCACCATGCCCGGCTAATTTTTGCATGTTTTTGGGTAGAGACGGGGTTTCCCTATGTTGGCCGGGCTGGTCTCGAACTCCTGGTGTCAAATAATCCATCCACCTAGGCCTCCCAAAATGCTGGGGTTACAGGAGTGAGCCACCGTGCCCGGCCCAAACTCTGGGCTTTCTGTTGGTGTCTGCTACATTCATCCTTTTGAGCTGTGTCTGGCTCTGGGGACACAGGAAAGGTAAGAATCCTCACGGGGGTTTGGGGGACAGGCCTGACAGGGAGACTCTGTCTGCCCCCGCTTCTTTGGAGAGCCCCCTGGGGACTTCCCCACGCTCCCCAGCCTTCCTAGGAAGAAGCCCTCGGGATCTGAGGGGGTTTCCTGGGATCGGGGGAGAGGGGTGTGAGGTTAATAAGAACAGACTACTGTGTCTCAAAGTCATGTCTTTAGAAAGTGGAATCACCATAGGGCTGCTCTGTCCAGGAAACCCTAACTGGGCTCCAAGCTCACCAGCAATTTGCTGACTGAGAGAGCTGCCCTGTGGTCACTCAGGGGGCTACTGGGGGGGACACCCCCTAAAAAGAATCAGGGAGTTGCTGGAAGGTGCACTTTTCTACCTCCATGCCCTGCTTTCCAGCACAAACACCCCTTTGGTCTCTCCAGGGCAGACCCTACTTTCTCTCCCTGTACCCCACTCCCCAAGCTGGAAATGCAACGGAGGGGGCATTGCTTTTCCAAAATTGTTCACGTCAAACCTCACCACGTGGGCACACCCTCTCTGTCTGTCCTCACCACCTCTTCCTCCCTGCCAGACTGTGGGCTCCAGGAGGGCAGCAACCATGACCCAAACCCCAACATTTCACTATGACAATTTTCTTTTCCTTCCCTTCATTCCTTCCTTCCTTCCTTTCTTTTCTTTCTTTCTCTCTCTCTCTTTCTCTCCCTCCTTTCTTTCCTGCCTCCCTCCCTCCCTCCTTCCTTTCTTTCTTCTTCTTCTTTCTTTCTTTCTCTTTCTTTCTTTTCTTTCTTTCTTTTTCTCCTTTCTTTCTTTTCCTTCCTTCCTCCTTCCCTCCCTCCTTTCCATCTTTCTTTTTCTTTTCTTTCATCAGAGTCTTGCTGTGTTGCCCAGGCTGAAGTACAATGGCACAATCTCAGCTCACTGCAGCTTCCACCTCTTGGGTTTAAGTAATTCTCCTGCGTCAACCTCCCGAGTAGCTAGGATTACAGGCTTGAAATACCACGCCCAGCTAATTTTTGTATTTTTTCGTAGAGATGTGGTTTTGCCATGTTGGCCAGGCTGGTCTCGAACTCCTGACTTCAGGTGGTCCACTGTCTTGGCCTCCCAAAGTGCTGGGATTGCAGGCGTGAGCCACCACACCTGGCCAAATTTTTCTTTTTTTTTTTTTCTAATTAAATTTATTTTTATTTTTTTGGCCAGGAATGGTGGCTCACACCTGTAATCTCAGTGCTTTGGGAGTCCGAGGCAGGAGGATGACTTGAGGACGGGTGTTCAAGACCAGCCTGGGCAACATAGCAAGACCCTCATCTCTTTAAAAAAAAAAAAAAAAAAAAGCTAAGCATGGTGGTGTGTGCCTGTAATTCCAGCTACTAGGAAGGCTAAGGTAGGAGGATCACTTGAGCCCAGGAGGTGAAGGCTGTAGTGAGTTACGATTGCACCACTGCATTCCAGTCTGGATGACAGAGTGAAACTCTATCTCAGAAAAAAATTTTAAAAAAATATTTTTATTTTTAGGACTAAATTTCTGTCTGGTGGGACAGGACAGATGGGGTACACATAAGAAGTCCCTTTCTTTTTTTTTTTTTTTTTTTTTTTTTTCAGAGACAGGGTTTTACTCTGTCACCCAGGCTGGAGTGCAGTGGCACCATCATAGCTCACTGCAACCTCCCAACTCCTGGGCTCAAGGGGTCCTCCCACCTCAGCATCCTCAGTACCTGGGACTATAGGCATGTGCCACCACATCCAGCTAATTAGAAATACTTTTCTTTTTTTTTTTTGAGATGGCGTCTTACTCTGTTACCAGACAGGAGTGCAGTGGCACGATCTCGGCTCACTGCAACCTCTGCCTCCTGGGTTCAAGCAATTCTCCGGCCTCAGCCTCCCAAGTAGCTGGGACTACAGGCGCAGGCCACCAGGCCCAGCTAATTTTTTGTATTTTTAGTAGAGACGGGGTTTCACCATGTTGGCCAGGATGGTCTCGATCTCTTGACCTCGTGATCTGCCTGCTTCACCCTCCCAAAGTGCTGGTATTACAGGTATGAGCCACTGCACCTGGCCTTGTTGTTATAGAGACGGAATCTTGCTATGTTTTCTGGGTTGGTCTCCAACTCTTAGCTTCAAGGGGTCCTCACACCTCAGGCCTCCTAAAGTCGTGGGATTACAGGTGTGAGCAACCACAGGCTAATTTTTGTGTTTTTAATAGAGACTGGGTTTTTTCTTTTTTTTTTTTTTTTTTTTTTGAGACGGAGTCTCTCTCTGTCGCCCAGGCTGGAGTGCAGTGGCCGGATCTCAGCTCACTGCAAGCTCCACCTCCCGGGTTTATGCCATTCTCCTGCCTCAGCCTCCTGAGTAGCTGGGACTACAGGCGTCCGCCACCTCGCCCGGCTAGTTTTTTGTATTTTCTTAGTAGAGACGGGGTTTCACCGTGTTAGCCAGGATGGTCTCGATCTCCTGACCTCGTGATCCACCCGTCTCGGCCTCCCAAAGTGCTGGGACTACAGGCTTGAGCCACCGTGCCTGGCCAGCTATTTTTAAGCACACAGCTCAGTAGTGTTAAGTATATTCACGTTGTTGCACAACCAATCTCTGGAATTGTTTCATCTTATAAAACTGAAAAAAAAAACTCAACAAAAACTGAAACTTTACCGATTGAACAACAACTACCCATTGCCCCATGCGCCAGCCCCTGGCACCCCCCATTTGACTTTTTGTGTCTGTGAGTGTGGTGACTCTAGGGACCTCCTACGAGTAGGATAATGTGTAATCATACCATATTTGTCTTTTTGTGGCTGACTTATTTCACTTAGCATAATCGCCGGTGTCCAAATTTCCTTCCTTTTTTTTTTTTTTTTTTTGAGAAGGAGTCTCGCTCTGTCACCCAGGCTGGGGTGCGGTGGCACAGTCTCTGCTCACTGCAACCTCCACCTCCCGGGTTCAAGCAGTTCTCCTGCCTCAGCCTCCCAAGTAGCTGGGATTACAGGTGTGTACCACCACACCCAGCTAATTTTTGTATTTTTAGTAGAGACGGGGTTTCACTATCTTGCCCAGGCTTGTCTTGAACTCCTGACCTCAAATGATCCCCCAGCCTCAGCCTCCCAAAGTTCTGGGATTACAGGCGTGAGCCACCACAGCTGGCCCAGAATTTCCTTCCTTTTCAGGGCTGAATTGTATTCTATTGTATGGATGGAGCACATTCCACTTATCCATTCATCTGTTTATGGACACCTAGGTTGTTTTAATCTTTTTTTTTTTTAGACAGAGTCTTGCTCTGTCACCTAGGCCGGAGTGCAGTGCTGTCATCTCAGCTCACTGCAACCTCCACCTCCTGGGTTCAAGCGATTCTCCTGCCTCAGCCTCCTGAGTATCTGAGATTACAGGCACCCACCACCATGCCCGGCTAAGTTTTGTATTTTTATTAGAGATGGGGTTTCACCATGTTGGCCAGGCTGGTCTCAAACTCCTGACCTCTGGTGATCTGCCCACCTCAGCCCCCCAAAGTGCTGGGATTACAGGCATGAGTCACTGTGCCCAGCCTATTTTTAAAGTAGAGATGAGGTTGTGGTATGTTGCCCTAGGCTGATCTCAAACTACCAGATTCAAGTGATCTTCCCACCTCCGCCTCCCAAAGTGCTGGGGTTGTTTACGGAAATACCAGGGGTTTGGTCTAGGTCCTGCTGTTCACCACACAGATAGCCAATCACCGAGGCAAGGATTATTGCAAGCAAGAAGGCTTTAGGCTTTCATTGGATGCTGCAACCAAGGAGATGGGAGCTCAGTCTCAAATCCATCTCTCTGGCCGATTAAAATTAGGGGTTTACATAGCAGGGGAGAAATAGAACAATATGTGGTAAAACAGGAAGGCAGGAGGGTTCAGGAAGCACTTGTGATGAGTGAGTGGCCTGGTGTCTCGTCATCTGCATGTGATGGTCTGCTGAGTTTCAACTCTGATGATTTTTGAGAGCCTGGGGGTCCTTTCCTGAGAAGGCACTCAGATAAAACAAAATGTTTTTGTTTGTTTATTTGAGACAGAGTTTCACTCTTGTTGCCCAGGATGGAGCACAGTGGCACGACCTTGGCTCACTGCAACCTCCCTGTCCCTGGTTCAAGCGATTCTCCTGCCTCAGCCTCCTGAGTACCTGGGATTACAGGCACCCACCACCATGCCCGGCTAATTTTTCACCTTTAGTAGAGACGGGGTTTTGCCAAGTTGACCAGATTGGTCTCGCACTCCTGAGCTCAGGCGATTCATCCACCTCAGCCTTCTAAAGTGCTGGGATTGCAGGCATGAGCCACTGTGCTCAGCCAGATAAAACAAATGTTAAATTTCAAGCTTTAAGACCACAGGGTCAATTTCTATGTTTATCGAAAAGAACTGTCTATGGCAGCAGTCTGCAACATTTTGGGCGCCAGGGACCGGTTTTGTAGAAGGCAGTTTTTCTTTTTCTTTTTTTTTAGAGTCTTGCTCTCTTGCCCAGGCTGGAATGCAGTGGCGCGATCTCGGCTCAATGCAACCTCCGCCTCCCCGGTTCAAGCCATTCTCCCACCTGAGCCTCCCGAATAGCTGGGACTACAGGCACGCACCACCACGCCCGGTTAATGTTTATATTTTTAGTAGAGACAGGGTTTCGCCATGTTGGCCGGGCTGGGGTCAAACTCCTGACCTCAGGTGATCCGCCCACCTCAGCCTCCCAAAGTGCCGGGATTATAGGCATGAGCCACCGTACCTGGCCTTGAAGTCTGTCTGTCATTCTGTCTCTGTTGTTCTTCAATTGGTCCCAAGTCTCCACCTCACTGTCAGTAAGTTTGATTAGAATCTGTCTGCATCTTCAAGACCATCAGTTAACCCGGCTCATCGAGGAGTGAGACCTCTAGGTAAGTATCTCACTGCTGTCCCACCTGGGAGTCTATCCCAGCTGACTCTGCCCTGTGCTGTGATGCTGTGATGATTAACACCTGGTATCAACTTGACCGGATGGGGGATGCCTGGATGGCTGGTGAAGCATTGCTTCTGGGTGTGTCTGTGAGGGTGTTACCAGAGGAGGCTGATATTTGAGTCCGTGGACTGGGAGAGGAAGACCCACCCTCAATGTGAGTGGGCACCATCCTGTTGGCCACCAGCATGGCTAGAACAAAGCAGGTGGAAGAAGGTGGGAGAAGCTGGCTTGCTCTCTGAGTCCGCTCCCTCTCTCTTCCCCTGCTGTGCCAATCCCTTGGCTTCCTCTCCTCCTACCCTTGGACATCAGGCTCTAGGTTCTTTGGCCTTTGAACTCTGGGACTGGCACCAGTGGCCTCCCAGGGGTTCTCGGGCCTTTGGCTGCAGACTGAAGGTTGCACTGTTTCCTTCCATGGTTTTTGAGGCTTTTGGATTTGGACTGAGCCACGCTACCGCTTCCTCTCTTTCCTGGGCTTGCAGACGGCCTACTATGGGACTTCGCCTTGTAATTGTGTGAGTTCATTCTCCCGAATAAACTCCCTTTACTATTGTGTTAGACTGTTCTTTCCTCCCCCCCCCCCCCCCCCCCCCCCCAGACGATGTCTCTTCTATCGCCCAGGCTGGAGTGTAGTGGTGCGATCTCAGCTCACTGCAAACTCCGCCTCCCAGGTTCAAGTGATTCTCCTGCCTCAGCCTCCCAAGTAGCTGGGATTACAGGCACCTGCCACCATACCTGGTTGATTTTCGTATTTTTAGTAGAGATGGGGTTTTACCATATTGGCCAGGCTGGTCTGGAACTCCTGACCTCAAGTGATCCGCCCGCCTCAGTCTCCCAAAGTGCTGGGATTACAGGCGTGAGCCACCACGCCCAGCTGTGTTAGGCCATTCTTGCATTGCTATAAAGAGATACCTGAGACTGGGTAATTTATAAGAAAAGAGGTTTAATTGACTCATGGTTCTGCAGGCTGTACAGGAAGCATAGCAGAGGTATCTGCTTCTGGAGGGGCCTCAGGAAGCTTCCAGTCGTGGCAGAAGACAAAGGGGAAGCAGGTGTCTCACATGGCGAAAGCAGGAACGAGAGAGAGCATGGCAGGGGAGGTATCACACACTCCTGAACAACCAGATTTTACATGAACTTCGAGTGAGAGCTCATTTATCACCAAGAGGATGGCCCAAGCCGTTCACGAAGAATCTGCCCGTAGGATCCAAAACACTTCCCACCAGCCCCCACCTCCAACACTGGGGATCACATTTCAACATGAGATTTGGAACCATGAGGGTTGGAATTTGCAGCCACTCGACCGAAAGGGGGACTGGAGATAAAGTTCAATCACAAGGCCAATGATTCAGTCAATCCTGCCTATGTAATGAGACCCCACTAAAAACTCCTGAGGCCTTGTGAGGTGGCTCATGCCTGTAATCCCAGCACTTTGGGAGGCCAAGGCAGGAGGATCGCTTGAACTCAGGAGCTCAAGACCAACCTGGACAATATGGTGAAACCCCGTCTCTACAAAAAATACAAACATTAGCTGGACAGGGTGGTGGCATGTGCCTGTAGTTCCAGCTACTCGAGAGGCTGAGAGGTGGGAGGATCACTTGAACCCAGGAGGTTGAAGCTGCAGTGAGCTATGATTGTGCCACTCCACTCTAGCCTGGGCAACAGGGCAAGACCTGGTCTCAAAACAAACAAACACACAAAACACTAAAGCAGTAATTGGATCAATCCTGCCTACTGAAACCCCAATCCTACCTACTGAAATCAATCCTACTGAAACCCCAATAAAAACTCAGGACACTGAGCTCAGTGGAGCTTACTGGCTTGTGAACCCATCGCCCTGGGAGTGGGGAAGGCATAGAAAGAGTGATGTGTACTGATGTTATGGGGAAGGACACAGGAGCTCTGTGTTTGGGACCTTCCCAGACCTCGCCCTACATATCTCCTCATTTGGCAGGTCCTGATTTGTATCTCGTTAAGAAAACTGAAATCAGGGACAGGCACCGTGGCTCATGCCTGTAATCCCAGCACTTTGGAAGGCTGAGGCAGGTGGATCACCAGGTCAAGAGATTGAGACTATCCTGGCTAACATGGTGAAACCCCGTCTCTACTGAAAACACAAAAATTAGCCAGGCATGGTGGTGGTGTGTGCCTGTAGTTCCAGCTACTTGGGAGGCTGAGGCAGAATTGCTTGAATCCGGGAGGTGGAGGTTGCAGTGAGTTGAGATCGCACCATTGCACTCCAGCCTGGGTGAAAGAGCAAGACTCCATCTCAAAAAAAAAAAAAAAGAAAGAAAGAAAGAAAAAGGAAAGAGAAAAGAAAACTGAAATCATAAGTATTAGCATTTTCCTAAGTTCTGGGAGTCATTCTAGTGAATTATGGAACCTGAAGGGGTCATGAGAATTTGTAGGCAGTTTATCAGAAATGTGGGTGGCTGGGGATCCCCGAACTTGTAGCTGGTATCTGAAATGAGAGCAGTCTTGATGGGGACTGTGTCCTTAACCTGTGGATGGAGTCTGCACTATCTGGGTGAATAGTGACAGAACTGCATTTAGAATTACAGGAGATCAGGAGCAGTGGCTCATGTCTGTAATCCCAGCACTTCGGGAGGCCAAGGTAGGCGAATCACTTGAGCTCAGGGGTTTGAGACCAGCCTGGGCAGCATAGTGAGACTGCTTCTCTACAAAAAAATTTTTTTAAAAAAATTAGCCAGGCATGGTGGCACACGCCTGTAGTTCCAGCTACTCGGGAGGCTGAGGCAGGAGGATTGCTTGAGCCTGGAGGACTGCTGGGAAGTCAAGGCTGCTGTGAGCTCTGTTCATGCTACTGCACTCCAGTCCAGGTGACAAAGTGAGATCCTCCCTCATAAAGGAAAAAAAAAAAAAAAAAAACCCCACAGGAGATCATCCTGGATTATCAGGTCAGTCCCTAAATGCAATCCTAAGTGTTCATATAAGAAGGCAGCAAGACCAGCCAGGGCTGCATAGTAAGACCCCGTCTCTACAAAAAAACTAACAAATTAGTTGGGTGTGGTGGTGCATGCCTGTAGTCCCAGCTACTTGGGAGGCTGAGGTGGGAGGATATCTTGAGCCCAGGAGGTCAAGGCGGCAGTGAGCTATGATCGTGCCATTGCACTCCAGCCTGGGTGACAGAGCGAGACCCTGTCTCCAAAAAAAGGTGGTTGTGAGGGGGATGCATAGAGAGATTTGATACAGAAGAAGTCATTGTCATGGCTGAAGGTAGATGCTACCCTACTGCCTTTGAAGATGGAAGAAGTGTCCAGGAATCAAGAAAGATGAGGACAACAGCTCTAGAAGCTGGAAGAGGTAAAGAAACATTTTCCCTTTGATATGGTTTGGCTGTGTCCTCCTCCCCAAATCTCACTTTGAATTGTAATAATCCCTATGGATCAAGGGTGGGGTAAGGTGGAGATAATTGAATCATGGGGGCAGTTTTCCCTACACTGTTCTTGTGGTGGTGTATAAGTCTCTCGAGATCTGATAATTTTATTTTTAATTTTTTTTGAGATGGAGTCTTGTTCTTTTGCCTAGGCTAGAGTGCAATGGCATGATCTTTCGCTCACTGCAACCTCTGCCTCCTGGGTTCAAGCAGTTCTCCTGTCTCAGCCTCCCAAGTAGCTGGGATTACAGGTGCCTGCCACCACGCCCAGCTAATTTCTGTATTTTTAGTAGAAATGGGGTTTCACCATATTGGCTAGGCTGGTCTCTTGGCCAGGCTAGTCTCAAACTCCTGACTTCATGATCCACCTGCCTTGGCCTCCCAAAGTGCTGGGATTACAAGTGTGAGCCACCGCACCTGGCCTCGAGATCTGATTTCATAAGTGAGAGTTCCCCTGCACAAGTTCTCTTGCCCGCCGCCATGTAAGACATGCCTCTGCTCGTCCTTTCTTTTCCGCCATGATTGTGAGGCCTCCTCAGCCATGTGGAACTGTGAGTCTATTAAGCCTCTTTCCTTTATAACTTACCCAGTGTCACGTATGTCTTCATTAGCAGCATGAGAATGGATTAACACATCCTTACACCTTGGTTTTTGCCCAGCAAAATCTGTTACAGTAGTGGTGGGAAACTCAAACACTCCTCCAAACCAACTGTGTCTGGAAGTCCAGCAGCCTGGCCGTCAGTCCAGTAGGCAAGTCAATAGGCTCCTGGACTTGCCCAGTGCCTGCTCCAGATTGCAGGTACAGAGGGATCAGAGGATGGGGGGTTGACAGGTTACAGTGGAAGATTTCCACCTGGCCAGGGAATGTGGTGTTCCTTCTATTTCCTGCTCAGCTGATGCTGTTATACACTCCAGTAGCCTGGGGGCTCCCAGCAGCCTGGAGTTCTAGACTCAGTTCTGCACAGAACTAAAAGCTGCCAACCTGTCACTCCCCTGTTGAACCTGTCTCCATGGGAAATTCTTGGAGAGCCCCTAACTCTCCGAGATGGAAGCAAGAAACTGGGAGTGTAGGGTGAATTCAGATCAAAAGTCCCTGGTTGAGAAAGCCAGGTTCTATGTATCATACACCCCTGTGTGAATTCAGCTATCTGTATACCTTCCAACCTCCCAGGCTTCCTTTTTTGTTTGTTTTTTGTTTTTGTTTTTGTTTTTGTTTTTTTTGAGACTTGGTCTCACTGCATTGCCCAGAATGGAGTACAGTGACTTTATCAGCCGGCGTGATCATAGCTTACTGCAGTCTCGAACTCCTAGGCTTAAGCGATTCTCCCACCTCAGCCTCCTGAGTAACGGACTACAAGCATGCACGCTTGTAGTCTCCAAGCCTTTTTCTTCCTGGGACTTCTGCCTCCAAAGTCCTACCTTCCCAGCTTCATCTACTCAAATGCCATTGTCCCTTGGAAAATCCACCTTCTCTGGAATGTATTTCCTGACCGACCCATCCAATAGTCACAGACCCTAGATGCATGGAGCAGAAGGGACCTGCTCGTCCCATCAGGGTACCCTGTCCCCCACCTGCCTCAAGGGCTTGCCTCAGGATGCCCATAATCTCCACAATGAGGTGACAGTCTTCTCAAAGATGGGTGCCACCACTGCAGTATCTCAAGATGGTCCCTCTCCCCAAAGACAAAGGTGGCCCCTCTGAATGCACAGGTGTCCTCTCCACGCATTCCTCCATTAAATTACTGGTCACTTTGTTCCTGTGCCCAGCTAGACCAGAATGCAGAGGTCCCAGGGGAAAGAACTGCGTCTGACCCATTTCTGTGTCCCCAGTACCCTCTGAGCCAAGCCCCATGCCAGGGACTGAGGAAGTAATGGTGTAGAGTGGGAAACTGCCCCGACCTTCAAGACCTCCCGGCCCAGTGCAAGTTACCCACCAAAGGTCAAGAGGTCACTGAGAGAGTCCAGGGGTCACTCGTGGGGATTAAACTAGGACGTCTGGGATAAAGCATAGAAGATCTCACTAGAGCCAGGATCCTCGATTCATTTCTCAGATATTTATTGATGCTTCCTCAAGCTGCAAAGACAGCTCCTAGTTCGGTGGAAAATGCGAGAAAACCAAACAGTTCCAGTCCTCAGTCACCTAACCTTGGTTAGAGAGAGAAGTAGAGTCATATCACGGGGACTCAGGAGCAGGGATTTTGGAGCAAGTGGAGGTTAGGTTGGGTCTGCGTGAGTGGAGTTGGGATGAGATTGGCATGGAGGTCCCAGAGCACAGGCACTGGACTGGACAGGGCTGTGTTGGGCCGAGTGTTTCTGAGACTCAGTAGTGCTGGATGAGGAAGAAAAAACTCTTTGGCGATCAGCTCCAGGAGCCGGGGAGGTGAGCAGCCCCCAGGATACCACGTGCTGCAATGGGCGTGGCTCCGGGGCACTGGGCGGGGTCAGCAGTTGTGCCTTTTCTCACAGATCCAGCCGTCCTTCTCGCTGTCACACGGTGCGTCGTTCCATAGCCCCGTGCGCAGCATCATGACACAGTCCTCGCGCCCCCGAGCATCATTGGGCTCTCCCTGGTTCCAGTGGCTGCAGTGGTTGAGTGGGAATGTTGCTGGGAATCTAGACGGAGGATGAACGCCGGGTCCCGCCTTCCTCTCCACGCTGTAGTCTATTTATTGCTTGGGTCTACTCTAGACACCCCAGCTGTCTAACCTGAGCGTACACCTGGTATATAACTTTTTAACGCCCAGAATTTAACCTGAGGACAGTTCCTGGGGTCCGGCCTGCCCATGCCTAAGCATAGAGCCCCAGCCAAGGGGTCCCTGAAATCTAGCCAAAGCATGCCCTCTAGAGTCTAACCTGTCTCCCTCCCCAGGTCTCACCAGGAGCCCCTCTCTCACCTGAAGCTGAGAGAGACTCCGTCCACCCACTGGTAGCCCTGAACCTTGCCCAGATGGCGCACAGCCCTCAGGCCCAGCCAGTAACCACGGCCACCTGTGTTCCGAGTCAGGAAGCCCTAGAAAGGAGGGGACATCTGAGCCTGCAGAGTCTGCCCCGCCCCGCCCCGCCCCGCCCCACCGCCTGACCACGCCTCCTCCCTCTGTGCACCTGCTCTTCCAGGCCCCCAACGATCACCAGGTGAGCGCTGGCATCCGCGCAGTGACCCTGCGCCGCCGCCCATGTGGTCTTTGGCACAGAGAAAAAGTAGCAGGAGCCCTCGAAGGACAGCCACGACGTGGGGCACGGCTCGCAGGAGTCTGCGGGGTGGCGAGGGTCGGAGAGGTCGAGTGTTTCCAGGGGGAACGCACCGAGAGGATGCAGCGGGTAGGGGTTCGGCCCCGCGGGCTCAGGGGTGGAGACACAGAACCAGGCCAAGGTCCAAGAGAGGCAGGGCCCACTTACACCCTCACAGCCCGCCCCCCGCCCCTCGTGTTGCTCACTATTATGGAGCCTCACGGCCTCCAGCGCCCGGAACAGCTCAGTGCGGACGTCCTCACGGTTCCTGCTGGCTTCAGCCAAGCCCTGGGTCACTGCGGGGTCAATGGAGCGGGGATTATGGCTGGGGTCAGGGCCAGGACTAGGGTCATGACTAGCTAAAGGTCAGGACCCCTGTCCGTGGTCATTGTGCCTTCGGTGCCAGCATCCAGGATGGCACAGGGTCAAGGGCGGTTACAACTGGGCAGGGTCTGGGTGTGGCCGATGCTGGGAGTCGCAGTCAAGGTCAGAGTGCAGCGTCAGGGTCAGGACGGGGTGCATGATCGGGGTCAGGGGTCAGCACTCAGGACGGGGTCGGGGTCCGGGGACACGGCCAGGACTTAGGGCTGGCGTCGCGTCAGGCACGCACAGCGCTCACGCAGTTCCCGCAGGGCGCTCTCCTGCTCCATCAGCTTCGCCTGCGCCTCCCCAAGCTCCGAGCGCGTGGTCTGCAGCTGCGCCTGCGTCCCGGAGCCTGGGAGTCGCCGGGTGAGAGGCCCGAGGGTGGTGAGGATGGGGTGGGACTTCGGAGACCAGACTGCTCCGCCCCACCGGCCGCAGGCCTCGCCCCCGGCCCCCCTCCCATCCCGGCCACAAGACCCCGCCCCTGCGCCCACAGCCTCGGCCGCGCCCCCTCACAGCAGCTGTGGCAGACTCCGACCTCCTCCTTCAGGGCACCCAGCGCCGCCGTCTGCTTCGAGGCTGGAATGACCCCCGCCCCAAAACGCACGCCCCCCTGGGTCACTTGGGAGGACTCAGGGGACTCCCTTCCCCACCCCAGGGCCAGCCTCAGGGACCAGAGAGTCCCCACGCACCCAAGACTCCATCTCCGGGGTCTCAAACGCTCCCGCCCCGCATGCCCCGGGGGCCCAGGCGCCTGGCTCGGCACGCACCGTTTGTCCTCAGCAGGTCCTGGCCGTCGAGTAGCGCCGCGCGCTCCGTGGAGGCTGTGGAGAGAGGCTCCTGCAGGCGAGGCCAGGGACTTGGAAATCCTCCCCTCGCCCGGGGGTGCGGGGTCCCCCGATTCGGGACCACAGAGCGGGCGGGCAGGCATACAGCGCACACGATGCGCACACACGCCGATGGGGGACAAACGCGCGGGGATTCGCACACACAGACGGCCCGAAGATGTACACACACTCTGCTCACACTCAGACGCGAGCAGGACGCCAGGGTGCAGCTGGTGCACATTGCAATGGGGGTTTTGTGTCCCCAGGGGGGCCGGACGCAACCCCTCCCCATCGAGAGTCACTCACCCTTGGACAATAGGATACTCAGAATCACAGCCCACAGGACTGTGGCGACCAGGACAGCCAGGGCCAAGAAGAGGGGTCTCCCGCTCCAGTGCACCCGGCGTCCCCAGTGCCCTGGCAGAATAAGGACGGCATGCTGGGTCCCCCAGGACTGAGCCCTGGAGGCCTGGGTTCCTCCCAGGAAACTGAGATTCAGAGAAGTTAAGTAACTTGCCTGTGGCCACACAGCTTCTAAGTGGCAGAGTGGGAACTGGACCCTGGTCCAACTGGCTCTGTGGCCTGTGGTGTCTCCTGCACCCACGACCCTGACCCGTCTTGGCTCTTCCCTCCCCTCCCCCATGAAACCCCAGACACAGGCAGGGATGAGGCAGTCTGGTTGCTCATACCTCCGGGGACCTCCTCCGAGCTGCCGCCCCACTTGCTGTACCTGGTGGTGTCCATGGCGGTGCAGGCACCCAGTCCCTGGCAGAGATATAAACTTCACCCCTGTCCTCACTGGACCTACTCACTCCCTTCCTTCCTTCCCATTTTCTTGGCCTTAATTCCTGGCAATTGGAATCCATAGACCAATCACAGGATTGGCCCCTTTCTAGGCTGGGCTGGGCTGGGCTGGAATGAGGAGGGACGGTTCCAGCCTCCCTGTCCTGGCCACTGCAGCGCCATCCCCAGGCTGGTGCTGGAGGCTTCTCTTTGGAGCTAGGTCCCCATTCTCTTATGGGCCTGGGGCTGGGTTTTATCTCGAGAGGGACACACTGAACCCGACCAAATTGTAACCGCTTCTGGCTCCTGAGAAAGCCCCCTCAGGCGTAACCCCCCAGGCCAGTTCAGGTCCCGCCTCAACTCCCCTGCCGGTGCCTGCAGAGGCTGGGTTTGAACCTGACCTTGATCCAGTCCCTCTGGACCAGAAGGGAACAAAGAGGTTTGTTACGGAGGTAGCTGGCTGAGCTGCAGGACTCTACCACTGTGTGGGTTCTAGGTAGCTTCTAGAAGCCTTAGTTTTCCCCTCTGTGTAAAGGAGATGGATATGGACCTCTCTCACAAAGATACTATGATAAAGAAACGGGACGGTCTCACTGGCTCACACCTGTAACCCCAGCACTTTGGGAGGCCAATGTGGAAGGATCGCTGAGCCCAGGAGTTCCAGACCAGACCAGCCTGGGCAACATAGCAAGACCCTCATTTCTACAAAAAAAAAAAAAATATATATATATATATATATATAAAAGAAAATTGAAAACATAGAAAAAAGAAAGAAAATGAGGTTTTACCTGTCTACCTAGGACCATCTCAGGCACATCAAAAACGCTCAATGTTCATGAAATTCATGCATTCTTTCAGCAAACATTGAACACCTGCCATATGCTAGGCATTGATCTTGGAACTAGGGCCACATCAGAGAATAAAATAAGCAAATTCCTCTCTTCTTGGAGCTCATATTCTAGGAGAAGTGTGGGGAGACAGACTCCATACTCAGCATAATAAACATAATTGAAAACATAAGTTGTATAACATAGTAGTTCTCAGCTGGGGGCAATTATGCCCACCAGGGGACATTTGGCTATGGCTGGAGGCACTTTTGGTTGTCACAGAATGTGTGTGTGTGTGTGTGTGTGCGCGCACGCGTGCTCCAGGCATCTAGTGGCTAGAGGCCAGGGATGGTGCCCAAAGTCCTACAATGCACAGGACATCCCTCATAGCAAAGAATGATCTGACTCCTAATATCCATAGTGCAAAAGGTGGGAACTCTAGTATACTATATTCAAAAGTCATAAATGCTATGAAAAAAAAATGAAGGGAAGAAAAAGTCCAGTAAGATAAGTGCTTGGCAGGACTGGGATGGGCACTAAGCAGTGGGCAGTGGCTAGGGTGGCCGGGGCCAGCCTCACTGACAAGGTGAAACGTTGAGCACTTAATGGAATATTCCAGCCCCTCTTGTAGATATGTAAACACACTCCATGTTCTTGAGCCTCTCAAAAACCCTTATCCATGGGTAACCACCCGAATGTGTTCTGGGGAAAGGATTTACATGGAAGTGATTCATCAGCCCTTACGGAGGAGATAGAATTAGTTCATTTGGGAAACCGGAGGAGGTTTTCTGGAAGAGATAGCATGAGACGTGTGGCTTTGAGGATATGTGTACTGTGGACCAAGAAAGGAAGGACACACCAGGCACAGGGCACAGCCAAGGCAAAGGCAAGGGGGCAGGAAAGTGGGACTCTGTTGGATACACCTGTGGCTGAAGCTGCCTTGGCGAGCTGGGGCAGAGCTGTCCAGCTTAGCGAGGAAGCCAGAAGACTGCCCATCAATGTCCTGTGCCCAGACCTCACTGCAGGGTAACTGAGCGGGGAAGAGAGGTCCTAGAAGGAGGCAGCAGACCTCTAACCTCTATCCCTGGCCCAGGACAAGGAAGGGAGGCCTGTTTCTCAGGTGGGTGGGGAACATGTAACAAGGGAATTTGAAGACGATATGATGAGTCTGGGAAGTACAAGAGACTGTGAGAACCACTGGAGACACTGGCTGAGCCTGGAGGGCTTCCTGAAGGAGGTGATGCCTGGGGAAAGAGTCAGAATTATTCCAGAGAAGATGGATACATTAAAGAACGGTCCCAACATGGTATCAGCACATGCAAAGATTGGGAGAGTAAGGGAGCAGGACTTGTTGGAGAAGCTAAGACTAATTCAGGGGCAATCATCTGGGGCTAGGGGGTCAGCTGGGGTCACATCATACAAGGACCTGAAGAGCAGGGACAAGAGGTTTGGGTGAATGTGGGAAGAAGGTAAAAGTCACAGGATTCAGCTCCAAGGCCATGACCACTCCGGTTTCCATTCTCTGCAGAGATGAGAGGATTGCTGTAACCAGGGGAGCCAGCCCACTGCAAAGGGCATGTGGTGTATTGGTTGTCGCTCTGAAGTTTGGCTTTGCTTTTATTTTTTATTATAAAGTATGCAAAGAGGTATGAGTATGCAGGAAAAAATGAAAACGCTTATGCCTTCCACTCGCCTTTATCAAGTTTTGACATCTTCACATATTTCAGATCTTCTTAAAAATCATCACATAACAAATAACATAACGTAACAAATAACATCATATAACAAATAACATCGTCACATAACAAATCATAGGAAACAGAGTGGAGGTCTTTTGTACCCCAACCTCCTCTTATTCCCCTCCCCAAGGCCACTGCCCTCCCAAACTTGGTGTTTATCCTATTTTAAAATGCTTTAATTACACATCTTTCCATGGTGAATATATTGGGCTGTTTTGCATATCTGGGAGCTTTATTAAAATGTCATCACATGGTCTATATCCTTCCGGAACTTGTTTTTGTCCTCTCCACATTGCAATTATGAGATATGTCTATTCAACACTCATTCTTCATTTAAAATGAAGATAAGCACAAAAAAATAAATGCTTAGTTAACAGAGAACAGGATAAAGCTTCCTTAATTTGAGAAGCAGCAATTTCCAGGATCCTACAGAAATGTCTTGCTTAATAGTGAAACATGAGAACCATTTTTGGTAAGACCCAGAACAAATTAAAAATGTCCACGGTGTAGTGGGTTGAACAGTGTCCCCCAAAAGAAATGCTGGGGCCAACTGTGGTGGCTTACACCTGTAATCCCAGCACTAGGCTGGAGAAGCACTTGAGGCCAGGAGTTGGAGACCAACCTGGACAACACAGGAAGACCCCTATTGAGTAAGGCGTTTCGGCAGGCTCACAGAAATTGCCCCTTATCCAGCCAGAATCGGTGAGCTAGGGCTGCCATAACAAAGTGGCACAAAGCGGGGACTTTGAACAACACAAAGATATTCTCTCACAGTCCTGGAGGCCAGAAGTCTGAACTCAAGATGTCAGCAGGGCCGTGTTCACTCTGAATCCTGTAGGGGAGAATCCTTCCCTGCGCCTCTAGATTCTGGTGGTTGCCGACAACCTTTGGCGTTCCTTGGCTTGTAGACCCATCACTGGAATCTCTGTTTCTGTTGTCATGATTTTCTCCCTTCCTCCCTCTTCACATCATCTTCCCTCTGTGTCTCTCTCCTCTCATTTTGCTTTGTTTTGTTTTTAAGAGACAGGGGCTGTGTGAGGCAGCTCATGCCTATAATTCCAGCACATTGGGAAGCAGAGGTGGGAGAATCTCTTTGAGGCCAGGAGTTCGAGACCAGTCTGGGCAGCATATTGTGAGAAGCATATTTAGTAAAATCAAGAACGCGATAAAGAGGTCCCTCTTGCTATTTTGTCAATGCAATGAGAAAACATAAAGAATTATGGCCGGGCGCGGTGGCGCAAGCCTGTAATCCCAGCACTTTGGGAGGCCGAGATGGGCGGATCACGAGGTCAGGAGATCGAGAGCATCCTGGCTAACACGGTGAAACCCCGTCTCTACTAAAAAATACAAGAAAAAAACTAGCCGGGCAAGGTGGCGGGCGCCTGTAGTCCCAGCTACTTGGGAGGCTGAGGCGGGAGAATGGCGTAAACCCTGGAGGCGGAGCTTGCAGTGAGCTGAGATCCGGCCACAGAACTCCAGCATGGGCGACAAAGCAAGACTCCATCTCAAAAAAAAAAAAAAAAATATATATATATATATATATATAAAAAGAATTAAGACCTGTAAACACTGGAAAGGATGAGTCAAAGCTGACAATATTTGGAAGCCGCGATCTTATATCTAGGCAGTTCGAGGGACTTCTGAACTAATTAAAGATCTCAGCAAGGTGATTCTTTAAAAGGAGCAGCTTTCTTAGGTTGCAGCAGTGAGTATTTGCAAATATAGAAGGAAAGAAAACCCTCTTCACAATACAAGGAAGGTTTGATTTACTTATTTATTTCAGAAACCTTGGTCTTGCTATGTTGCCCAGGCTGGTCTCGAACTCCTGAGCTCAAGCGATCCTTCTGCCTCCCACAGCATTGGGATTATAGACATGAGCTACTACAAGAAAAATTCTTGAACATTAAAGAATAATTATAGGAAGAGTATAGATTAAGCCCTTACATGTAGCTAAGATCTGAATAACTAAAGACACAAAGCTGGACACAGCAGCTCACACTTGTGATCCCAGCACTTTGGGAGGCCGAGGTGGGTGGATTACTTGAGGTCAGGAGTTCGAGACCAGCCTGGCCAACATGGTGAAACCCTGTCTTTACTAAAAATACAAAAATTAGCTGGATGTGGTAGCAGGCGCCTGTAATCCCAGCTACTAGGGAGGCTGAGGGAGGAGAATTGCTTGAATCCGGGAGGCGGAGGTTGCAGTGAGCCGAGATCTCACCGTTGCACTCCAACCTGGGCGACAGAATTACAAATGCCCACCACCATGCCTGGCTAAATTTTGTATTTTTAGTAGAGACGGGGTTTCACCATGTCAGCCAGGCTGGTCTCGAACTCCTGACCTCAAGTGATCCACCTGCTTAGGCCTCCCAAAGTGCTGGGATTACAGGTGTGAGCCACCACGCCCAACCAAGTGGTGTGTTTATTACAACTGATGGACTGACATTGACCTGTCATTACTATCTACAGTCCCTAGTTTAGATGAGGGTTCACTCTTGGTGTCCTACGTTCTACGGTTTTGGACAAATGTATAATGACATGTATTCACCATTATGGTATCAGACATACGGAGTAGGTTCCTAAAAATCCTCAGGCTCTGTCTGCTCACAAATAGATTTTTCAAAATTCCATTGAAGGATTGCCAAACAGATTTAAAAACAAACCTGACGCGCGGATTATCTGGAATATGATAGAGAGGTTGCAACTAGGGAGAAGAACCTCTTGAGGTCAGAGAATGAGGAGGGAGCCAGCTTTTGTTTTCGCTGTGGAGCTTGATGTTTCAGTTCCATGTGCACAGGTGACATTCAAAAAGCAAAATAAAAGGTTTAAAGATAGAGTAATTTAAATATCATCTAAAATATTTCACAAGAGTGGCTGAGAACGTTTTGAATAAAGAAGAATCGTAACAGGGCAGGGCTTGGTGGCCTCTCCCTATAATCTCAGCTTTTTGGGAGGCTGAGGCAGGAGGATCTCTTGAGCCCAGGCGTTCGAGACCAGCCTGGGCAACATACTGAGACCTTGTCTCTAAAATAAAATAAAATAAAAAATTGTGTGGTGGTGCACGCCTCTAGTCCCAGCTACACAGGAGGCTGAGGTGGGAGGATCGCTGGAGCTCAGGAAATCGAGGCTGCAGTGAGCCACTGTGATCACACTACTGCACTCCAGCCTGGGTGAAAAAGTGAGATCGACACACACACACCCACACACACAAAGTGCCATGCCTAGTAGTTATCAAAATATTATAAGCTGGCTTGGGTTTCCCTAGATGCAGAGCTTGAGACAAGGGTTTGGATACAAGTAGGTGATCTGGGAGGGGATTCCAAGAAGCACCAGCAGAGGACGGGGAAAGTGAAGACAGTCAAGTAGGGAAAGGAAAAAAGCCGATTCAGAGGCATCAGTGAGCTTCTGACCCACGTGGGTGACTGGACTCAGCTCCTCTGGGAGCCTCTGCACTCCAGGGAGATGGTACAGACAAGCTTTACAGTTCCCCTGTCTGTTGAAGGTTGACTCTAAGTGAGAGGGAATTTAGCCTGCAAGCTGTTTATGAAGGAATGTCCTTGGGGTCAACAATAGTAGAAGGGAGGTGGCATTTGTAGCGTCTTTTTTACACCAAAATATTCTCTAATTCTAACACTAGCCATCTGGAGTTAGCACCACATTCCACAAGTTAAAAAGCCGGGTCCCACAGGAATAACCCTATTTCAGATCCCACGTGCAAAGGGGATGCCCAGGCCACCCACACTTCCGCCTGCCCAACAAAAATTGGGGGTCTTCACAACTCCTTTCAGATCCAGTAATTTGCTAGAATGACACAGAATTCAGGAAAACATTCTGCTTATGTTCTTACCGAACTGAATCGGGTCTGTTTACCACATGCAATGGAAAACCAAACAACTAAACACAGATTTTGTAGAGATAAAAGTTTACTTCAAGGCAGCCAAGCAAGGAGAGAGGAGTCTGGCTCAAATCTGTCTCTCTGAGCTGGGGGCTGCTGTAGATTTTATATACAGAGGGTAGTGAGGTGTAACCTAATTGGATCACGTAACGAGGTGATGTGGGAGGCTTGATCTGATTGGATCATACCATGGGATGATGTCAGAGTGCAATCTGATTGGATCATAGATCATGCCATGTGGTGTCTGCTTCTTAATTCAGTCCCCATTTGTTGGATCGAACACTTAGGTTCTGCCTGTGGCTACTTGCTTGGGTCATCTGGGCATGATCAAGGTATGTACCTTGCAACCTGGGGGTCCAGGTAACTGAAAAATAACTTGCCATTTTACTACACAAAGTTGAACCAGATTGGGCTACTTCTGTGGCTGCAGTGTTTACCAGTTTCTGATAAAAGATACAACTCAGAAACAGCAAAATGGAAGAGATGCGTAAAAGAAAGGAGGATTTCGGGGTGGAAGGGGTTGCATCGAGCCTCCGTGCCTTCTCTGGGTGCCATTGGTTGACTGGGGGAATGAATTCCCTGGTGCTTCCAGCCTGCAGGATGAACTCTGGCAACCAGTAAGTCCCCAGTCAAAGGGGTGCAGGGGCTGGTAGACAGAAATTGAGCAGATGGTAGTTTGCACGGATGAGATAAAGCCTCAGGGGACGTAGCAGCTACACATGGCAATCCAAAAACTCTAATCTCCAAAAGAAAGAGAGAGTAGGTTAATGGAACACACCAAGGCCACCCTCCAGAGGCATTCCACACCAGGTCACTTACAAAGCTCCCAAGATGAACCAGAAACGCAAGCTCTACACCGGGGGACCTTGGAGGCATCCGAAGAAGGACCATGGGGATGAAGAATTTGACAGAGGCCAGGCACAGCGGCTCACGCCTGTAATCCCAGCACTTTGGGAGGCCAAGGCCATCAGATCGCCTGAGCTCAGGAGTTCAAAACCAGCCTGGGCAGCATAGCAAGACCTTGTCTCTACAAAAAGTGTGAAAATTAGCAGGGCTTGACGCGTGCCTGTGGTCCCAACTACTCAGGAGGTTGAGGTGGGAGAATTGCTTGAGCCCGAGAGACTGAGGCTGCAGTGAGCTGTGATCATGCCACTGCATTCCAGCCTGGGTGACAGAGACCCTGTCTCACAAAACAAAACAAAAATAAAGAATCTGATAGAGAACAGTCCCAGAGATTTTGTGAAGGTCCAAGGATGGAGAGAAGGAACCCTGGCTTAAAAGTGGTGAAGTTCCACTATGCCGCGTGGGCAATTGGGGATGCAGAGGCTGAGGAGAGAAGCTGCCCTTCATCTCTGGAGCAGGAGGCTGCAGACTTTTTGCAGATCCAGAATTTGGCAGCACTGCATTTGTCGTCATTCCAGCCATTGCCGTTAAATTCCACACAGTCTTCCTCCCCGATATTGTTGGGCTCTCCTCTGTTCCAATATTGCTTGAAGCTGCAAAACCCATACAGAATGTGAGCCTCTGCTCCCACCTGCTACATGAGCTGTGTTTCTACCTTCCGAAATCTTGATGCTTTTTCTTTTGAGACAGAGTCTCGCTCTGTCTCCCAGGCTGGAGTGCAGTGGTGCAATCTCGTGTCACTGCAACCTCCGCCTCCCGGGTTCAAGTGATTCTCCTGCCTCAGCCTCCTGAGTAGCTGGGATTACAAGCGTGTACCACTAGGCCTGGCTAATTTTTGTACTTTTGGGGGTTTTTTTGTTGTTTGTTTTGTTTTTGACACGGAGTCTCACTCAGTCGCCCAGGCTGGAGTGCAGTGGCGCCATCTCGGCTCACTGCAAGCTCCACCTCCTGGGTTCACACCATTCTCCTGCCTCAGCCTCCCGAGTAGCTGGGACTACCCGGCTAATTTTTTTTGTATTTTCAGTAGAGACAGGGTTTCAACATGTTAGCCAGGATGGTCTTGATCCCCTGACCTTGTGATCTGCCTGTCTCGGCCTCCCAAAGTGCTGGGATTACAGGCATGAGCCACCGCGCCCAGCCATTTTTGTACTTTTGGTAGAGACGGGGTTTCACCATGTTGGCCAGGCTGGTCTCAAACTCCTGACCTCAGGTGATCCACCTGCCTTGGCCTCCCAAAGTGCTGGGATTACAGGTGTAAGCCACCATGCCTGGCCTCTTGATGCTTTAATATCTTCCCTGGGCCGGGCGCGGTGGCTCAACCCTGTAATCCCAGCACTTTGGGAGGCCGAGGCGGGCGGATCACGAGGTCAGGAGATCGAGACCATCCTGGCTAACATGGTGAAACCCCGTCTCTACTAAAAAAATACAAAAAACTAGCCGGGCGTGGTGGCGGGCGCCTGTAGTCCCAGCTACTCGGAGGCTGAGGCAGGAGAATGGCGTAAACCCGGGAGGCGGAGCTTGCAGTGAGCCGAGATCGCGCCACTGCACTACAGCCTGGGTGACACAGCGAGACTCCGTCTCAAAAAAAAAAAAAAAAAAAAATAAATATCTTCCCTGCATGTGTATGCTGGGCACACATTGCTCTGCACACCCCATGGTGTTTGAGTGACACTGCCTTGAGTTCCTGCCTCTCTTGCTGCACCTCATCCTTGAAAGAACTTCACCTATTGAGGGTGTGATTTTCTTTTTTTCTTTTTTTTTTTTTTTGAGACGGAGTCTCGCGCTGTGTCACCCAGGCTGGAGTGCAGTGGCGCAATCTCGGCTCACTGCAAGCTCCGCCTCCCAGGTTCAGGCCATTCTCCTGCCTCAGCCTCCGAGTAGCTGGGACTACAGGCACACGCCACCACGCCCGGCTAGTTTTTTGTATTTTTTTAGTAGAGACGGGGTTTCACCATGTTAGCCAGGATGGTCTCGATCTCCTGACCTCGTGATCCGCCCGCCTCGGCCTCCCAAAGTGCTGGGATTACAGGCTTGAGCCACCGCGCCCGGCCATGAGGGTGTGATTTTCAAATACAAACCAACCAGTCTGGAGTCCACACCCCCAATCACCTGCCTTTCTGGGCTCTTGCATTCATACCCACTCTCTTCCTTTTTTCTGACTCAGAGTCTCACTCTGTCACCCAGGCTGGAGTAGTGCAGTGGCATGATCTCAGTTCATTGCAACCTCCGCCTCCTATGTTCAAGTGATTCTCTTGCCTCAGCCTCCCAAGTAGCTGGGACCACAGGCGCATGCCACCACACCCGGCTACTTTTTGTATTTTTAGTAGAAATGGGGTTTCACCATGTTGGCCAGGCTGGTTTCGAACTCCTGGCCTCAGGTGACCCGTCCGAGCCAAGTGTCAGACAGCTAGGGACAGAACCTACCCCCCAGAGCCTGCCAATATAGGACTCATACCTGCCAATCCTAAGCCTCCTTGCCTGGCCCTGTCTGTTCCTTCCCACGGAATCTATAATAAAGGCTCTGGCTGACAGTTGCCCCCTCTCTGTCTCATGACCCACCTGGTGCTTCATGAGCTGTGATGTGTCCTCTCTCTAGGGATCTGTCAATATGACAAGCTACTCACAATGGTAGGTGTCTCCTGAGCTGGTGGCCTTACTAGACCTCAGACTTCCTATTAATACACTATATTTTAACACACCCACCCATGGGGTAAGCTCCTCTTGCAGCTCTGCTGGTGGAATTCTAGGCACCTGCCATGCTGTCTGCAGGTGAGTATGAAGACCACTTAACTCAGTAAAAACCCCCAGATTCTTGGATCTAGGGTGTCAGGGAGTTGGGGAGGATCCCCAGGGAAAGTTCAAGTCAGAGTTTGACGATTCCAGCCCCAGGAGATAGGGTGCCCCTTCTGAGATCTACCTGGTTGACAGAGGTGAGTCGTCCACCCATTGCCACATGTCTTCCTGATTTAGGTCTGAAAGTCCCATCCAGGCGAAGCGGTTACTTCTGGAAGACTGCAGCTGTAGGAAGTTCTGGAGGGTAGAGGAGGAGTCAGGAGGGAGCTCTGCTTCCCATTTTCCAGGCTCTGTCTCCCCATCTCTTGGCAGGAAGTTCTGCTTGTAGGCTAACCTTCAGCCTTCTGGTACACTGGGTCCTGAGCCCCCTCGTGTCTGAGTCTCTCTCACATGTGTATCCCACGGCACATGTGTCCTGACGTGCACACATCCATGCACAGCTGGCCTCTCCTCACACACTCTTGCTAACACTGCGTGTTTATCCATTTTATACATTCTGTGCATGTCTGCACACATTTACTCGTAACTGGGCTTAATGTATTGGAGTCAGATCCAACCATTTCCTAATTGCTGGTCATGTGCATCTCCTTTCAGCTCTGCACTGAGTGACATCACATTGACAGCTTGAAATCAGCCACCTGGCCGGGCGCGGTGGCTCACGCCTGTAATCCTAGCATTTTGGGAGGCTGAGGCGGGCGGATCACGAGGTCAGGAGATCGAGACCATCCTGGCTAACACGGTGAAACCCCGTCTCTACTAAAAATACAAAAAATTAGCTGGGCGTGGTGGCGGGCGCCTGTAGTCCGAGCTACTTGGAGGCTGAGGCGGGAGAATGGCGTGAACCCGGGAGAGGGAGCTTGCAGTGAGCCGAGATCGCACCACTGCACTCCAGCCTGGGCGACAAAGCAAAGCGAGACTCTGTCTCAAAAAAAAAAAAAAAGAAAAGAAAAGAAATCAGCCACCATGGGAATATTTACACCAGGGAAACTGGCAGACACGACACATCAGGTTCTTCCCCCAGAGAGCTGGTTGTTAACCACTTGTGGCATGCCACTGGGGGTGACTTATAGTTTATATTTTCCCCAGAGCTTTCACACATGTTCAGATTTGGTTTGTATCTGCTCTAAGGGTACCTGGGACTCCCTCATTCATATCCTTCTCCTCCCATCTTTTTAAGTGGAGCAAAGCCTCTCTTCTGCAAAATCCTCTCTGAGCACCTCCTCCCTGGTTGGCCAGAAGCCATGCCCCAGGCCAGGACGGGGACCCCCACCAGGTGTACCTGCTCCTCAGCACTTTTGATTACGACGAGCTGGGCCCCCACCTCCTGGCAGGCGGTGATGGAGTCATGCCAGTTCCGCTGGGAGTTAGACATGAAGTAACAGTTTCCTTGGAAGAATGTCCACTCCCAGGGACAGGGGCGGCACAGGCGTTCTGTTGCGGGAGGCCGGTCAGGGCTGGGCTCAGATGAGGTCGTCCATATTCCTGTATCTGCCCAGCCTTCAAGGTCTTGAGAGTCGGAGCTCTTCCTTGACTGTCCACGCTGGGTGGACCATTCCCCTCCCCACTTCCCGAGACCCTCCCCCATCCCCATGAGAACCTGGGAGTCCTGGCCCCATCTCCCCCAGACTAGGAGAAGTCGGAGCTTTAGAGCACAGAACAGAAGGCAAGAGACCAGCTTGATTGAGTGCCTACTGTGTACCTGGCCCACTGAACACCAAGTGCAAGCATCGCTGTTAATCTGTGTTCTTATTTCACAGAGGAAGAAACTGAGGCTCAGAGAGGGTTAGTGACTCAAGCAAAGTCACACACCGTGGAAACCCTCCCAGGCCCAACGACCCCTGGCATCTGGCCACTCACCCACAGCAGCCTTCAGCTGGGACAGGTCCTGGGAGATCTCGTCCTGCTTGGACTGCTCCAGCCTCTGGGAGCTGGGGTTCTTGGAGACTGGGACAAGGAAAGAAATTGCAATGATTAAACACCTGCTGTGTGCCACGCCCTACATTGCCCCCCTAAGGACGTCATTTCTGAGCACAAAAAATCTTGTTTAAATCCTTTTTTGGATAAGGAAAACTGACACCCAGAGAAGGCAGCAGGGAAGGGGCAGAAGAGCCTGTCCTCCTCCCCTCCCCTGCCCTGGAGATGAGAGTGGTCATGGGGAAAGGCCTCTGGAAACCCAAAGGGACAGAAGGCCAGCTTTTAGCTCTTCGTTCGTCTTGGAACTGGCCACCCCAGCTGCGTCTACAGCAGAAGAACCAGGCCTGGGAGGCCAGGACTCTCAGAGCCCGCTGCTGACCTTGGACAAGGATGGCCACCAGCAGCCCAGTGAAGAGTGTGAAGAAGAGGAGTGGCAGCACCAGGGGTGCGGGGCCCAGACACCCTGCAGGAGAAAAGATTGCTTGGTTCCAGCATGCCAGTGCCCAAGCCTCAGCCTGGCCCAGGGAAAGCCTGGCCACAGCCCCACCTCCCCAAATGGCAGGAGTGAAAGCCCCAGCCCCAACTCTCCACGTGGCAGGAGTCAAGTCCCCAGCCCCCACCTCCCCAGCCCCCAGGAACCCAGGCCCCAGCCCCCACCTCCCTAGGACCCAGGAGTGCAGGAACCCAGCCCTTACTTCCCAGGTGCCAGGAGTGAAGGCCCCAGCCCCCACCTCCCCAGCCCCCAGGAACCCAGGCCCCAGCCTCCACCTCCTAAGGTATCAGTAGTCCACGTCCCAGCCCCTACCTCCTTAGGATGCAGGAGTCCAGGACCCTGCTCCCACCTCTCCAGGATCCAGGAGTCCAGACCCCAGCCTCTACCTCCCTAGGACCCAGGAGTCCAGACCCCAGCTTCTACCTCCCTAGGACCCAGGAGTCCAGGAACCAAGCTCTCACCTCCCAGGTTCCAGGAGTGAAGCCCCCAGCCCTTACCTCCCCAGGACCCAGGAACCCAGACCCCAGCCCCCACCTCCTCACATCCCAGGAGTCCAGACCCCAGCCTCTACTTCCCTAGGACTCAGGAGTCCAAGTCCCCAGGCCCCACCTCCCCAAGACCCAGGCCCATAACCTCCACCTCCCCAGGACCCCAAAACCCAGGCCCCAGCCTCCACCTCCTCAAGTCTCAGTAGTCCAGGCCCCAGCCCCTGCCTCCATAGGACCCAGGAGTCCAGGCTCCCAGCCCCCACCACCCCAGGTCCCAGGAATCCAGGTCTCAGCCCCCACCTCCCCAAGACTCAGCCTCTACCCCCTCATGTCCTAGGAGTCCAGGCCCCAGCCACCAGCTCCCCGGGACCCAGGAACCCAGGACCCAGCCTCCACCTCCCCAGGTTCCAGGAGTCCAGGCTCCAGCCACCTGCTCACCAGGACCCAGGAGTCTGGGAGGTTCTGTTCTCTCCTCCCTTCCAACTAACCCTTCTCTACCTGCTAAGCTCTTGTAGCCTCGAGTCTGTCGGAATCCAAAGTCTCTTGGAAAAAAATTCATACTGCTAGTTATCAGCTCTTCCTCTTCTAAATGGATAAATACGAACTCAGAGCCTGGGCAGGCTGAGGCCAGGGCTAGCCATCCCCTTCCCACCCCAGGATCCCAAAGCATCCCCAGGATCCTAGAGCACCCCAGGATCCCAGAGCCCCAGCTCAGCCTCACCCAGGAGGCCCAGCGGCTGCGCCCTTGGTTCCTTGGAGTCACTCATGTTTCCCCCACCGTCCCTCAATTTCCAGAACTTCTGGGGACCACAATGCTGATTTCCCACCCCGCGATTCTCACTCCCTAAATCTCTTCTTACTGAGGAAGAAAAACAGGAAACTGGGTAGGGATATAACACCCAAAAGGCCGGTGGGAGGGGTCAGAGCATGAGATGGCCCTGACCTTGCAGGAATTTCAAGGAGCTGGTGGGGAATGGTCTGAGGTTGACAGGGAGAAGGATTCATCCACTCCTTCCATAGTTGAGCTGCGTGTTGCTTTTAATGAAATCCAGTAAGTTCTAATGAAAAGTGACTTCGTTATACCCCTCCACCTAGGGCAGGGATGGGCAGGCAGTCCCCCTAGTTCCTGGAACCATCATCCTCCCTGACCACACGCTTTGTTGCTGTGATCTGCTGATGTCCTCATTTATGAGAATTTTTGCTGACTTTGGGAGTTGAGGCTGAATCAGAATTCCTTGTTTATTTAATGCCTATGATAGTCAAGCACTTTTCTAGTAAGTTTATACGCTCATTCACTTGAATCTTCCTACCCTATGGTAGATCATATGATTTCCGTTTTGCAGACGGGGGATACTAAAGCACAGTGAGGTTATGTAACTGGCCCAAGGTCACACAGCTAGTAAATGGGACATCTGGGATTTGAACCCAGACAGTCTGCCTCAATGACAGTCAAAGACAGTTCACCAAAAGACAGTCAAATGGCATCAAGGAGGAAATAAAATATTCATAATGGCTTTGAATTGTTCCCAAATTCCTAAATTTGGTTCTTTCCAAATTGGAACAACCTGTGTGGTCACCAGCATATATATATATATATATATCAGATATATGACATATATATATGACATATATATCTGATATATATGATATATATATATCCTTTAAAGGATATATATCCTTTAAAAAGGAAGGACACTGGCCAGATGCAATGGCTCATGTCTGTAATCCCAGCACTTTGGGAGGCCAAGGCAGGCAGATCACGAGGTCAAGAGTTCAAGACCAGCCTGGTCCATATGGTGAAACCCCATCTCTACTAAAAAAAAAAACCACAAAAATTAGTCAGGCGTGGTGGTGCATGCCTGTAGTCCCAGCTACTCGGGAGGCTTAGGCAGGAGAGTCGCTTGAACCCGGGAGGCAGACGCTGCAGTGAGCCGAGATCGCGCCACCGCACTCCAGCCTGAGTGACAGAGTGAGACTTTGTCTCAAAAAAAAAAAAAAAGAAAAAAGAAAGAAAAAAAAGAAAGGACATTCTGACACATGCTACAACATGATGAACCTTGAGGACAACATGCTAAGTGAAATAAGCCAGTCATAATAAGACAAAGGCTGTATGAATCCATTCAGACAGAGTCGTCAGATTTATAGAGACAGAAAGTAGAATGGTGGGTGCCAGGGGCTGGGAAATGGGGAACAGGGAGTCAGTGTTTCCTGGGAACAGAGTTTCACTTGGGAAGATGAAAAAGTTTGTGAGATGAATGGTGGTGATGGTTGCACAACAAGGTGAATCTACTTTGTAAAAGAAAATAAAATTTCATAGGCTGGGTACGGTGGCTCACACCTGTAATCCCAGCACTTTGGGAGGCCAAGGCGGGTGGATCACCTGAAGTCAGGAGTTTGAGGCCAGCCTGGCGAATGTGGTGAAACCCCGTCTCTACAAAAAATACAAAAAAATTGCCGAGCGTGGTGGCGGGTGCCTGTAATCCCAGCTACTCAAGAGGCTGAGGCAGGAGAACTGCTTGAACCCGGGAGGCAGAGGCTGCAGGGAGCTGAGATTGCACCACTGCCCTCCAGCCTGGGCAACAGAGTGAGACTCTGTCTCAAAATATAAAAAAAATAAATAAAAATCATTTGGGCTCCACCTACCCGACAGATAGATTTTCAAAATTCTATTGAAGGATTTCCAAACAGGTTTTATTTATTTATTTTATTTTTTATTTTTTTTGAGACGGAGTCTCGCTCTGTCGCCCAGGCTGGAGTGCAGTGGCCGGATCTCAGCTCACTGCAAGCTCCGCCTCCCGGGTTCACGCCATTCTCCGGCCTCAGCCTCCCGAGTAGCTGGGACTACAGGCGCCCGCCACCTCGCCCGGCTAGTTTTTTGTATTTCTTAGTAGAGACGGGGTTTCACCGTGTTAGCCAGGATGGTCTCGATCTCCTGACCTCGTGATCCACCCGTCTCGGCCTCCCAAAGTGCTGGGATTACAGGCTTGAGCCACCGCGCCCGGCCTCCAAACAGGTTTTAAAACAAACCTGACAAGCTCATTATTTGGAATATAATAAAGAGGTTACATTCTTTACTTGGGAATAAATAGCAAAGCTACAAGTGGGGACAGTAACCTCTTGAGATGGGAAGATGGGGACGGAATGAGCTTTAGTTTTCACTGTAGAGATTGATACGTTTTGGTTCTGTGTGCACACGTGACTTATTCCACAAGTAAATGAAAACCTTTAAAGCCAGAGTAGTTTCAAAAATCATCCAAAAATTGCACAAGAATACCTGAGAACATTTTGATAGAGAAGAGCCACGACCAGGCAGGCCATAGTGGCTCATGCCTGTAAACTCAGCACTTTGGGAGGCTGAGGCAGGAGGATGAGTTGAGCCTGGGAGCTCAAGAACAGCATGGGCAACACAGTGAGACCCCATCTCTACAAAAAATTTTTTAAAAGTAGCTAGATATGGTGATGTACAAGTGTGGTCCCAGCTACTCAGGAGGCTGAGGTGGGAGGATCACTGGAGCCCATGAGGTCAAGGCTGCAGTAGGTCATGATTGCACCTCAGCACTTCAGCCTGGGTGACAGAGCAAGACCTTGTCTCACACACAAAAAGAGCCATGCCTGGTAGTTATCAAAATATATTATAAGCTTGGCTTGGGTTTCCCCCAGTGCAGAGCTTGAGACAAGGATTTGGATATAAGTAGCTTATCTGGGAGGAGATTCCAAGAAGCACCAGCAGGGAATGGGGAGAATAAAGAGAAGCAGGTAGGGAAAGGAAAGAACCCAATACAAAGGCACCAATGAGCTGAAAAGGGCAACTGGGCCCAATTCCCCTGGGAGCCTCTGGGAGACGACACAGAACAAGCCTCACAGTTCCTCTGCCTGTTGAAGGTCAACTCTAAGTAAGATGGAATTTAGCTTACAAGCTGTTTATGAAGGAGCGTCTTTGGGATCAACATCAGTAGAAGGGAAGTGATGAAAAAAATTCTCTAATTCTAACACTAGCTTCCTGGAATTAGCACCATATTCCACAAGTTAAAGGACTAGATCCCAAAAGACTGACCCCGCTTCAGATGCCAGGTGCAAAGACAGTGCCTTTGCACTGTCTACCCACACTTATGCCAGGCTGGCAAAAAACTGGGGCTTCCGATAAGCCTATCTTAAGTTCAGTAATTTCCTAGAATTATTTAGAGAACTTAGGAAAACATTTTGCTTATGCTGTTGCTGAACTAAATTGGGTCAGTTCCCTGGCTCACAGTGGAAAATCAAACACTGAAGCACTGGGGTTTTGTAGAGAGAAAAATTTATTCCAAGGCAGCCAAGCAAGCGGACACGAGTCTGGCCCAAATCTGTCTCTCCAACCTGGGGGCTGGGGCAGATTTTATACACAGAGAGTAGTGAGGCATGATGTGATTGGATCTTGTAATGAGGGGATTCAGCAGGCTTGATCTGATTGGATCATGCCCTGGAGTGATGCCAGGGCTCAATCTGATTGGATCACAGATCATGCCACGTGGTGTCCACTTCTTAACTCAGTCCCTGTTCCTCCGTCTGAGCACTTAGGTTCCGCCTGGATCTGCACACTTGGTTCATCTGGGCGTGCCCAGGTACGTAACTTGCAACCTGGGGGTCCACAGCAACTGAAAAACAACTCACCATTTTATTACACAAAGTTGAACCAGATTGGGCTGGATCTGCGGTTACAATGTTTACCAGTTTATTATAAAGGATACAACTAGAGGGGCGGGGCAGTGCCACCAAGATGGCTGCGCCCGAGAAGATGACATTTCCAGAAAAACCAAGCCACAGAAAGTACAGGGCCGCCCTGAAGAAGGAGAAACGAAAGAAACGCCGGCAGGAACTTGCTCCACTGAGGGACTCAGGACGCTCACAGAAGGAGGAGGACACTTCTATTGAAAAACAACAGCTAGAAAAGCTATGGGGAAGAGAGACGCAAAGATTACATGAGGAGTGATTGCTGAGCAGAAGGCACAGGAAGAATTCAGAATAAAGAAAGAAAAGGAAGAGGCGGCTCGAAAACGGCAAGAACAAGAGCGAAAGTTAAAGGAACAATGGGAAGAACAGCAGAGGAAAGAGAGAGGAGGAACAGAAACGAGAGGAGAAGAAAGAAAAACAGGAAGCTGTCCAGAAGATGCTGGATCAGGCTGAAAATGAGTTGGAAAATGGCGCCACATGGCAAAACCCGGAACCCCGCCTTGGATTTCAGAGTCATGGAGAAGGATCCAGCTAATTGTTTCTTCTACAGTAAAACAGGAGCTTGCAGATTTGGAGATAGCTGTTCACGTAAACATAATTTCCCAACATCCAGTCCTACCCTTCTTATTAAGAACATGTTTACAGCGTTTGGAATGGAGCAATGCAGGAGGGATGACTATGACCCCGACGCAAGCCTGGAGTACAGCAAGGAAGAAACCTACCAACAGTTCCTAGATTTCTATGAGAATGTGCTGCCCGAGTTCAAGAACGTGGGGAGAGGCCGGGCACGGTGGTTCAGGCCTGTAATCCCAACACTTTGGGAGACTGAGGCGGGTGGATCACGAGGTCAAGAGATAGAGACCATCCTGGCCAACATGTTGAAAACCCGTCTCTACCAAAAATACAAAAATTAGCTGGGCGTGCACACCGCACCCAGGAGAGGCACAGTTCACCAAGTAGAGGAAGAAATAGTGACCGCAGCAGGGGCCGGTGCAGCCAGAGCCAGAACTGCAGGAGCCCTCACAGCTGGAGCCAAAGTTCTCTAGGTCCCGAAGTCATGGCAGGAGGAGATCAGGTAGCAGAGACAGAACTATTCAGAGTCCCAAATCCAAATAAACCTGTTTTATTCTTACAAAAAATAATAGGCCAGGCACGGTGGTGCACACCTGTAATCCCAGCACTTTGGGAGGCTGAGGCGGGCAGATCTCCTGAGGTCGGGAGTTGGAGACCAGCCTGACCAACATGGAGAAACGCCATCTCTACTAAAAATACAAAAAATTAGCCGGGCCTGGTGGCACATGACTGTAATCCCAGCTACTCAGGAGGCTGAGGCAGGAGAATCACTTGAACCCGGGAGGCGGAGGTTGCGGTGAGCCAAGATCGCGCCATGGCACTCCAGCCTGAGCAACAAGAGCGAAACTCCATCTCGAAAAATAATAATAATAATAATAACATAAAGAATACAACTTCGAAACAGCCAACTGGAAGTCATGTATAAGACAAAGGAAGATGTGGGAGGTGGAAGCGGTTGTGTGGAGCCTCCATGCCTCTCTGGGTGCCATTGGTAGACTGGGGGAATTAATTCCCTGGTACTTCCAGCCTGCAAAATGAGCTCTTGCAACCAGTAAGTCCCCAGTCAAAGGGGTGCAGGAGGTGGTAGGTGGAAGTTGAACAGATTGTAGGTTTGCATATATGAGATAACGCCGCAGGGGACATAGAAGCTACACATGGCAACCCAAATATTCTGATCTCGGAAAGGAAGAGAGAGTGGATTCTTGGAACACAAGTCCACCCCCCCAAAAGCATCCCACACCAGCTCACTCATAAAGCTCCAAAGATGGGCCAGAAAAACAAGCTCTATACCAGGGGAACTTGGAGGCATGACAAGAAGGACAGAATGTGGACCCAGCCTTCTAAAGGAGAAAGAATCTGACAGAGAACAGTCCCAGAGATTTTGTGAAGGTCGCAGGATGGAGAGAAGGAATTGTTAAAAGTGGGTGAAGTTCTGCTACTCAGGAGGGGGGTTTGGGGTGGTAGGGGCTGGGGAGAGCAACCGTTCTTCATCCCCGGAGCAGGAGGCCACGGACTTTTTGCAGATCCAGAATTTGGCAAGATTGCATTTGTCATCGTTCCAGCCATTGCCCCTAAATTCCGCACAGTCTTCCTCCCCAATATTGTTGGGCTCTCCTTTGTTCCAATACTGCTTGAAGCTGCAAAGCGCATGCAGAATGTGAGCCTCTGTCTCCCACTCCCCCCGCCCCGGCTACATGAGCTGTGTTTCTACCTTCTGTCGTCTTGGTGCTTTAATATCTGCCCTGCGTGTTTGTGCTGGACATGAATCCCTCTGCATACCTGATAATATGCCTGACTCACGGTGCCTTGGGTTCCTGCCTCTCTTCTCACAACCTGTCCTTGGGTGGACTCCACCTATTGAGGGTGTGATTTTCAAATACAAACCAACCAATCTGGAGTCCATACCCCCAGCCACCTGCCTTACTGGGCTCTTGTACTCCAAGCCACTATCCTGTGCTAATCAACCCAAGGCCAGATGATAGACAGCTAGGGGCAGCCCCTGTGCCCCAGAGCCCACAAATGCTTCATACTTCCCAATCCTAAGCCTGTTCACCTGGCCTTGACCTTTCCTTTCCATACAAACCATAATAAACGCTCTGGCCCACAGTCACCCCTCCCCACCACTCTGCCTCATAGCAGACCCTGGTGCTTCCCCAGGTGGCCCCCAGCTGTGATGTGTCCTCTCTCTAGGGATCTATGTATATGAGAAGCTATTCACAATGGTAGGTGTCTCCTGAGCTGGTGGCCTTACTTGACCTCAGATTTCCTATTAATACACTATATTTTAACACACCCACCACGGGGTAAGCTCCTCCTGCAGCTCTGCTGGTGGAATTTTAGGCACCTGCTATGCTGTCTGGAGGTGGGTAAGAAGACCACCTTCCTCAACTCAGTAAAACTCCCAGATTCTTGGGTCTAGACTGTCAGGGAGTTGGGGAGGGATCCCCAGGGGAAGTTCAAGTCAGAGTTGCAGAGCCCCAGCCCTAGCGGATGGAATGCCCCTTCTGAGATCTACCTGGGCAACAGAGGTGAGCCATCCACCCATTGCCATGTGCCTTCGTGATTTAGGTCTGAAAGTCCCATCCAGGTGAAGCGGTTACTTCTGGAAGACTGCAGCTGTAGGAAGTTCTGGAGGGTAGAGGAGGAGTCAGGAGGGAGCTCTGCTTCCCATTTCCAGGCTCTGTCTCCCCATCTCTTGGCAAGAAGTTCTGCTTGTAGGCTAACCTTCAGCCTTCCAGTACACTGGGTCCTAAGTCCCCTCGTGTCTGAGTCCCTCTTACATGTGTATCCCACAGCACATGTGCCCTGATGTGCACACATCCATGCACAGCTGGCCTCTCCTCACACTCTCCTCACACACTCTTGCTAACACTGTGTGTTTATCCATTTTATACATTCTGTGCACGTCTGCACACATTTACTCGTAACTGGGCTTAATGTATTGGAGTCACATCCATTTCCTAATTGCTGGTCATGCACATCTCCTTTCAGCTCTGCACTGAGTGACATCACATCGACAGCTTGAAATCAGCCGCCATGGGAATATTTACACCAGGGAAATTGGCAAACAGAACGCATCAGGACTTCCTCCCCCAGAGAGCTGGTTGTTAACCACTTGTGGCATGCCACTGGGGGTTACTTATAGTTTACATTTTCCCCAGAGCTTTCACACATGTTCAGACTTGGTTTGTATCTGCTCTAAGGGTACTTGGGACTCCCTCATTCATATCCTTCTCTTCCCATCTTTCCAAATGGAACAAAACCCCTCTTCTGCAAAATCCTCTTTCAGCATCTCCTCCCCTGTTGGCCAGAAGCCATGCCCCAGGCCAGGACGGGGACCCCCACCAGGTGTACCTGCTCCTCAGCACTTTTGATTACGACGAGCTGGGCCCCCACCTCCTGGCAGGCGGTGATGGAGTCATGCCAGTTCCGCTGGGAGTTAGACATGAAGTAACAGTTTCCTTGGAAGAATGTCCACTCCCAGGGACAGGGGCGGCACAGGCGTTCTGTTGGGGGAGGCCGGTCAGGGCTGGGCTCAGATGAGGTTGTCCATATTCCTGTATCTGTCCAGCCTTCAAGGTCTTGAGAGTCGGAGCTCTTCCTTGACTGTCCACGCTGGGTGGACCATTCCCCTCCCCACTTCCTGAGACCCTCCCCCATCCCCATGAGAACCTAGGAGTCCTGGCCCCATCTCCCCCAGACTAGGAGAAGTCGGGGCTTTAGAACTTAGAACAGAAGGCAGGAGACTGGCTTAATTCAGTGCCTACTGTGTACCCGGCCCACTGTAAACACCGAGTGCCATTATCACAGTTACCCTGTGTTCTCATTTCACAGATGAAGAAACTGTGGCTCAGGCAGGGTCAGTGACAAGCAAAGTCACACCACACAATGACCATCTCAGGGCCAAGGAGCCCTGGTTCCAGGAACTCACCCACTGTAGCCTTCAGCTGGATCAGCTCCTGGTAGATCTCCTGTTGCTTGGACCTGTCTGGCAACCCATCGACTGCAGCCTTCAGCTGGGTCAGCTTCTGGTAGATCTCCTGCTGCTTGGATTTCTCTGGGAGATCACCCACTGCAGCCTTCAGCTGGGATAGCTCCTGGTAGATCTCCTGCTGCTTAGATTTCTCTGGAAGCTCACCCACTGCAGCCTTCAGCCGGGTCAGCTCCTGGTAGATCTCCTGCTGCTTGGATTTCTCTGAGAGCTCACTGACTGCAGCTTTAAGCTGGGTCAGATTCTGGTAGATCGCGTCTTGTTTGGATTGTCCCTGACTTAGGGAGCTAGGGACTTTGGACACTGGGTCAAGAAAGAAAAGGAACTGCAATTATTAAACACCTACTGTGTGCCAAGCCCTGAAGTGAGCCCCACGGGGACATCATTTGTGAGAGCCAAGGTCTCCGTTAATCGCCTTTGAAGATGAGGAAAACTGACACCCGGAGAAGGCAGCACAGAAGGCCAAGGACAGCCAGGTTCTTCCCCTCCTCCTCCTCCTCCTCCCTCTCCTCTCCTGCCCTAGAGTGGGGAGGAGCTGTGGGAGAGGCCCCTACAAACCCCCAGGGACAACATCTTGACTCTCAACCCCACCTCCCTCCCAGACCTGGCTGCCCCAGGCTGTGTCCACAGCCAAAAGCCAGGCCTGGGGACCCCAGACCCTCAGAACCTGCGTCTGACCTTGGACAAGGAGCCCAGCCAAGAGCGTGAAGGAGAGGAGTTGCAGCACCAGGGGGCCATGGCCAAGACACCCTGAGAGAGGATACATGCGTCAGCCTGCCAGTGTCCCCACCTGAGCCTGGCCCAGGGGGAGCCTGGTCTGAATCTCTCAGCACCCCAGGACTCAGGAACCCCAGCCCCAGCCCCCTCCACTCCAACACCTGGGAATCCAGGCCCTAGCTCGCACCTCCCCAGGACCCAGAAACCCCATTCCCAGCCTACCCCTCCCAAGGTCCCAGGAACCAGGTACCTGGTTCTACCTCCCCAGGATCCAGGAATCCAGGCCCCAGCCTCTATATCCCCAGGTCCCTGGAACCCAGGCTCTTAGCCCCCACCTCCCCAGGACCCAGGAACCCAGGACCCAGCCTTCCCCTCCCCAGGTCCCAGTAACCCAGGTACCTGCTCCCGCCTCCCCAAGACCCAAGAATCTGGGTCCCAGCCCATACATCCCCAGGTCCCAGGAACCCAGGCCCAAGTCCCCACCTCCCCATGATCCAGGAGTCCAGGCCCAGGCCCCCACCTCTCCAGAACCCAGGAGTCTAGGCCCCTGACCCTACCTCCCCAGGACCCAGGAACCCAGGCTTCAACTTCTGTCTCCCCAGAACCCAGGAGTCTTGGCCCCAGCCTCCACCTTCCCAGGAACCAGGAATTCAGGCCCCAAACTCAACCTCCCCAGTTCCCAGGAGTCCAGGCCCCCAGCCCCACATCCCCAGGACCCAAGAGTCCAGGCCCCAGCGTCCAACTCCTCAGGACCCAGGAGTCCAGGAGTCTCTCTTCTCTCCTCCCAAGCTGCTAACTCCTCTCTACCTGCTAAGCTCTTGTAGCCTCGAGTCTGTCGGAATCCAACGCCTCCCAGCTGTTCCTCCTCTGAATGGATAGACGTGAACTCAGAGCCTGGGCAGGCTGAGGCCAGGGCTGGCCATCCCTTCTCCCTTCCCAGAATCCCAGCGTCCCAACCCAGCCTCACCCAGGAGGCCCAGCTGCTGCAGTCTTGGTTCCTTGGAGTCACTCATGTCACCCCACTCTCCCGCAGTGTCCAGAACTCCTGGGGGCTGGAGCTTTTGTTTCCCATCCTGTGATCTTTACTTCCTAAATCTAGACTCCCACAGGAAGAGAAACAGGAAGTTGGGTAGGTATCTGTCACCCAAAAGGCTAGTGGAAGGGATCAGAGCATGAGAAGGGCCGGATCTTTCAAGAATTTCAGGGAGGGGGTGGGTGATGGTTTGGGGTTGACAGGGAGAAGGACTGGTCCACTCATGGATGGCTGAGCAGTGAGATGCTTTTAATGAAATCTGATAAATTGTAAGAGAAAGCTACTGTGTTACACCCCCTCCACCTAGGGCAAGGGTGGGCAGGTAGCACCCCCAGTTCCTGGAAGCACTGTCCCTTGTGACCTCCTGGCTTTCCTGCCTTGAGCTGCTGCTGTCCTCATTTTTGGGAATTCTTGCTGCCTTTGGGAGTTGGGGCAGAATCATAATTGCTTGTTTATTTAATGCCTAGGCTAGTCAGGTACTTTTCCAACAGCTTTATCAACTCATTCATTTAATGTTCCTACCCTTCAGTAGATCATATGACCTCCATTATACAGATGGGGAAACTCAGGAGGCACTGCAAGGTTGGCTGACCGGCCCAAGGTCACATAGCTGGTAAATGGTGGGGTTGAGACTTGAACCCAGACAGTCTCACTCCACAGTGCATGCTGTTAACCAAAGAGTGAAGCAGTATCAAAGAGGAAAGAAAAGATCCATAGCAGCTTTATTTAGAATGATCTGAAATTGGAATAAACCCTGTGCCCACCAGCAGGTGAATGATAAAAAATATAATGGCATATTTAGAGATTGGAATACTATACAGCAATGAAAAAGCTAAGTACTGATTCATTTAATAACATAGATAAATCTCACAAAACAGGAAAAGGACCAAGACAGAGTGAGTACACACTGTAAGATTTGATTTTATGTGAATTTCGAGAACAGGCAGAACTAACCTTTGAAGGAGACTCAGAATGGGAATTATCAGGAAGGAACCAGTGGAGATTGACAATGGAGTTTCTGTATGCTGGAAATGTTCTATATTTTGATCATAGAGATGTGCATCTACCACATATGTGTTAAACCTCAATGTAAAGATGGAAAATACCTATATGTATCATAATCAAATAGTGGTTTTGACCTGATCTTTACTTTGTATTCTTAAAATGTTTTAATTTTAGAATAATTTTGGGTTTATAGCGAAGTTGCAAATGTAGGAAAGAGATTTCCCATACGTAAATTTCTAACCTCGGGATCCCCAGTGTGAACCCAGTTTCTCCTAATGGTAACATTTCACATGGTAATGAGGTAGGAAACTGGTAGAACTTGTTTTTTGGCCACAACCCTGCAGACCTACACAGAATCTGGTCCAGATGAGATGATGTGAAGAAACCAGCTGGAACCAGCAGATGGCAACAAAAGCAATCCCTGGCTGCCTCATTGCTCATGGGTATCAGATGCTCCCACCAGTGCCCTGACTATTTACCAATGCCATGGCAACGACCCAGAAGTTACCACCTCTTTCCACGGAAACAACCTGGATGTTGCCGCCCTTTTCCTAGAAACTTCTAAAGAAACTGCCCCTCAATTTGCATTGACCCACCCCTTAACTGACATATAACTGAAAGTGAGTTGACATGAGTATAACTACAGTTGCCAAGAGCTTGTATGTTGTTGACTCTGGGTGCACTGCCTATGAGTTAGCCCTGCTTCACAGGGAGCAGTACCATTACATAAAAAATCTCTGTCTAAGGCCAGGTGCGGTGGCTCATGCCTGTAATCCTAGCACTTTGGGAGGCTGAGGTGGGCGGATCACAAGGTCAGGAGTTCGAGACCCTCCTGGCTACATGGTGAAACTCCATCTCTATTAAAAATACAAAAAATTAGCCAGATGTGGCACGTGTCTGTAGTCCCAGGTACTCGGGGGGCTGAGGCGGAAGAATTGCTTGAACATGGGAGGCTGAGGTTGCAGTGAGCTGAGACTGCAACACTGCACTCCAGCCTGGGCGACAGAGTGAGATTCTATCTCAAAAACAAACAAACAAACAAGAAAACGGTGGCTCACACCTGTAATCCCGGCACTTTGGGAGGCCAAGGTGGGCACCTGAGGTCAGGAGTTCGAGACCAGCCTGACCAACATGGAGAAACCCCATCTCTACTAAAAATACAGAATTAGCCGGGCATGGTGGCTAATACCTGTAATCCCAGCCACTTGGGAGGCTGAGGCAGTAGAATCGTTTGAACCTAGGAGGCAGAGGTTGTGGTGAGCCAAGGTTGTGCCATTGCACTCCAATTTGGGCTACAGAGTGAGACTCCATCTCAAATAATAATAATAATAATAAACCAAATAAACAATTTAAAGTAAAAAACCTACATAAGTATCGCAATAGATCAAATTAAAGTGTTCAATAAACCTCAACAGTGACTCGTTATTTACATTTTTAAAAGTCTTAGTCAACTAAGAGTAAAAGGAAATATCTTTTTTTTTTTTTTTTTTTGCGACGGAGTCTCGCTCTGTCCAGGCTGGGGTGCAGTGGTGCGATCTCAGCTCACTGCAAGCTCCGCCTCCTGAGTTCATGCCATTCTCCCGCCTCAGCCTCCCAGGTAGCTGGGACTACAGGCACCCACTGCCATGCCCAGCTAATTTTTTGTATTTTTTAGTAGAGACGGGGTTTCACCTTGTTAGCCAGGATGGTCTTGATCTCCTGACCTCGTGATCTGCCCACCTCGGCCTCCCAAAGTGCTGGGATTACAAGCATGAGCCACCACGCCCAGCCTATTGTACACTTTATTTCTATTATTATTGCATTGTAATATATAATGAAATAATTATATAGATCACCATCATGTAGAATCGGTGGGAGCCCGGAGCTTGTTTTCTTGCAAATAGACGGTCCCATCTGGGGGTGATGAGAGACAGTGACAGATCATCAGGCATTAGATTTTCATAAGCAGTGTGCAACCTAGATCCCTCATATGCACAGTGCACAATAGGGTTCCCACTCCTATGAGAATCTAATGCCACTGCTGATCCAACAGGAGGCAGCGCTCAGGCAGTAATGCAAGCAATGGGGAGCGGCTGTAAATACAGATGAAGCTTCACTCGCTCGCCCTCCATTCACCTCGTGCTGTGCAGCCTGGTTCCTAAGATGCCATGGAGCAGTACTGGTTTGTGGCCCAGGGGACAGGGACCCCCATTCTACATCATCTCCCAGAGGCTCCCAGACAAACTGAGTCCCAGTTGCCTACATGGCTCATAAGCTCGTCCATGCCTGTAAATTGGCTTCCTTCCTTTTCCTACCTGCCCCTCTTCACTTTCCTCCTTGTCTTCTGGCACTTCTTGGAAGTCCCTCCCAGATAAACAACTTGTATCAAAATTCTCGTCACAGGATTTGTCCCTGGCGAAACTCAAGACAAACTTATAGTATGTTTTGATACCTGTCAGTCATGGTTCTTCTCCATCAAAATGTTCTCAGCTATTCTTGTGCAATTTCTTTTTTTAGATGATTTTTACATGACTCTTGCTTTAAAGGTTTTACTTTACTTTTTGAATAAGTCATGTGTGCACCTGGAACCAAAACCCATCAGTCTCTACAGTGATAATGAAAGCTGGCTCCCAGCCGGGCGCAGTGGCTCACGCCTGTAATCCCAGCACTTAGGGAGACCGAGGCGGGTAAATCACCTGAGGTCAGGAGTTGGAGCCCAGCCTGGCCAACGTGGTGAAATCCCGTCTCTACTAAAAGTACAAAAATTTGCTGGGCATGGTATCACGTGCCTGTAATCCCAGCTACTCAGGCGGCTGAGGCAGGAGAATCGCTTGAGCCCGTGAGGAGGAGGTTGCAGTGAGCTGAGATCACACCATTGCACTCTAGCCTGGGCGACAAGAGGGAAACTTGGTCTCAAAAAAAAAAAAAAAAAAAGAGGGAAAAGAAAGAAAGCTGGCTTCCTCCCCATTCTCTGATCTGAAGAAGTTACTCTCCCTAGTTGCAACCTCTATATCATATTCCTGATAATCCACTTATTAAATTTGTTGTAAAATCTGTTTGGCAATCCTTCAATAGAATTTTGAAAATCTATTTGTGAGTAGGTGGAGCACAGAGGATTTTTAGGGCAGGCAGGGAAACTACCCTGTATGATACTGCAACATCGTTACACATTTGTTCAAAGCATAGAATGTACAACGCCAATAGTAAACTCTGATGTAAACTGCAGACTCTGGGTCACAATGATTTGTCAGTACAGGCTCATCCATTGTAACAGTGCACCACCCGCTCTGGTGAAGGATGTTGCATAAAGGATGTTAATAGTGATACAAGCAAGTTGCTCAGCTATTACCTCATGTTGGTGCTCTCCAAAGCTCAGCCCTACCCAAGAAAATCTTATGCGTCAGTATCTAATTTTGGGGGGCAATTGGCAGAAATGTCCATCAAGGCGAATGTGAATGTTTTGGGGAAAACGTCAAATGTAAGCAAACCACCGTGGCGTGCTGCAAGTGTTTTAACAGCCAGCTCTCAGGAGGGAAAGTATCAGTACTTTCGGAAAACTTAAAGGCCGGGAGAGAATGGGATGATGTATTCAGAGTGCTGAAAGAAACAAACTGTCAGGCGAGTGACACTGCTGTAATCCTTTGCAGTGAGTCACTCAGTCCAGCTCCACTCAAAGGAGTGTAAAAATGTGTGAATATATGTTAAAACCGCCATGCTAATTAGTAAGTATTTGAGGGGGAGGCGAAACTTGGAGGTTATGGATCTGCAGCATCTCGGCTCTTGCCTCATCAGAGGAAAGAATTCATCTAAGAAGAATAAGGCAGAAAGTGAGACTGAGGCAAGTTTTAGTGAAGGAGTGAAAGTGTATCAAAAAGTTTTAGAGCCGGAACAACAGGAAGTAAAGTACACTTGGAAGAGGGCCACCCGGGCAACTTGAGAGACTGAGGTGCTCAGTGCAGCCTTTGACTTGGGGTTTAATATGTTGGCGTGCTCTGGAGTTTCATGTCTCTTCTCCCCTGATTCTTTATTGTTGAGGTGGAGTTTTGTTCTTGTCGCCCAGGCTGGAGTGCAATGGCACAGTCTCGGCTCACTGCAGCCTCTGCCTCCCAGGTTCAAGTGATTCTCCTGCCTCAGCCTCCCAAGTAGCTGGGATTCCAGGCACCTGCCACCACGCCTGGCTAATTTTTTTGTATTTTTAGTAGAGACGGGGTTTCATCGTGTTGGCCAGGCTGGTCTCAAACTCCTGACCTCAGGTGATCCACCCGCCTCGGCCTCCCAAAGTGCTGGGATTACAGGTGTGAGCCACTACATCTGGCCTCCCCTGATTCTTTCACTGGGGTGGGCTGTCTGCATGTGCAGTGGCCTGCCAGCACTTGCGGGGGTCCACATGAGCCGTGTATTTACTGAAGTTGTGCACGTACTTATTTGAGGCGTTTTTCCCCTACCAATCAAGTGGTCCTAGAGGAAGGTCATACACCAGGTAAACACCCACCAGGTGCGGTGGCTCACGCCTGTAATCCCAGCACTTTGGGAGGCCAAGGTGGGTGGATCACTGAGGCCAGGAGTTCGAGACCAGCCTGGCCAGCATGGCGAAACCCCGTCTCTACCAAAAATACAAAAATTAGCAGGGCAAGGTGACACGCGCCTGTAGTCCCGGCTACGTGGGAGGCTGAGGCGCGAGAATCGCTTGAACCCAGGAGGCAGAGGTTGCAGTGAGCTGAGATTGCACCACTGCACTCCAGCCTGGGAAACAGAGTGAGACTCTGTCTAAAAACAAACAAAACCTCTACCAATTGCCTCTTGGTGCGCATGCTTGAGCTGACTTGCCCAACTCCTGAGATCTTATGGGGAAGCTGCCAATCACCAGCTCCAGTTGTTTTCTGTCTATTGGGAGCCTGCCTTTCCCTAGGACCAGCTGCAACCAATTATAGCGAACCAATTTTAGCGAAACGGTTTAACAACCACCTGATCATCACCTTGTAGCAGGGGGGGTTCTGTCCTGCTCATGTCTGCCTAACTACCTACTCTAAATGGGGACACGGGTCGGGAGAGGACACGGAATATTTAGCACCTCTCCGCCCCTCCACCCAATCTGCACGAACCTAAAACTTCTCTAACAAATGAAGTCAATTTGTAAAATATATGGGTCTTCCTTGGATAATAATTCCAACTAATAAACGTAGAAGGAATGAAGGAACTAGGAAATCGCCATTAATTGCTGCGTGCAAGATCCAAAGCCGAATGCTCTAATAAATGGAAGACACTGGAAAGAGAAACAGGATATCAGCCTAACCTTAAAGTATCACCTCCCCCTCAAATACTTGCTAATTAGCATGATGGTTTTAACATATATTCACACTTTTTTTTTTTTTTTTTTTTTTGAGATGGAGTCTCGCTCTGTCACCCAGGCTGGAGTGCAGTGGCACGATCTCAGCTCACTGCAACCTCCACCCCTCCAGGTTTAAGCAATTCTCTGCCTCAGCCTCATGGAGTAGCTGGGATTACAGGCGCCTGCCACCACGCCCGGCTAATTTTTTTGTATTTTTAGTAGAGACGGGGTTTCACCATCTTGGCCAGGCTGATCTTGAACTCCTGACCTCGTGATCCACCCGCCTCGGCCTCCCAAAGTGCTGGGATTACAGCCGTGAGCCACTGCACCCGGCCATGTTCACATATTTTTATACTCCTTTGAGTGGTGCTGGACTTAGTGACTCACTGCAAAGGATTACAGCAGTATCATTCACCTTGATAGACACTTCCCCCAATTGGCCCCAAAATTAGATACCAACGCATAAGATTTTGTTGGGCAGGGGGCAGGGGCGGTGACTCATGCCTGTAATCCCAGCACTTTGGGAGGCCGAGGTGGGCGGATCACTCGAGGCCAGGAGTTCGAGACCAGCCTGGCCAACATAGTGAAACCCCGTCTCTACTAAAAATACAAATTACAGGCGTGGTTGTGGGCGCCTGTAATTCTAGCTACTCAGGAGGCTGAGGCAGGAGAATCACTTGAACCCAAGAGGCAGAGGTTGCAGCGAGAAGAGATCATGCAACACTCCAGCCCGGGCGACAGTGTGAGACTCCGTCTAAAAAAAAAAAAAAAAAAAAAGATATTGTTGGGAAGGGCTGAGCTTTGGAGAGCACCAAGACATGGTGATAGCTGAGATTCTTTGTGGCCCTCAAAGAAATAGTTTTCTTCCCCTCAGGAGCAATGTCAACCCTGTTAAGGCAAGGAAGAGAGTATGGAAAGACAAAAAGAGTGATTCTGTAGTAAAGAAACCTGGCAGATACCACCTTAACCAAGGCTAGCATTGTCTATAAAAGGCGTGTTCACGTGGATATCATACACACACCCCATAGGATGTATCTAGAAGGGCACCTAGCCTTTGTGATATTCTTTTTTCTTTTAGATGGAGTCTTGCTCTGTCACCCAGGCTGGAGTACAGTGGCTCGATCTCAGCTCTCACTGCAACCTCCACCACCCAGGTTCAAGTGATTCTCCAGCCTCAGCCTCCCAAGCAGCTGGGATTACAGGCGTGCGCCACCACGCTTGGGTAATTTTTTGTATTTTTAGTAGAGACGGGTTTTCACCATGTTGGCCGGGCTGGTCTCAAACTCCTGACCTCAGGAGATCTGCCTGCCTTGACCTCCCAAAGTGTTGGGATTACAGGCGTGAGCCACTGCACCCAGCCTGTGATACTCTTAATTCCAAACTAACAACCTCCCTCTAACCACTGGACAACACTAGAAAAATCCAGATCAAGGACCAGTCAACACACACCTGATGAATACTCTTCAAATCTGTCAATATCATGAAAGACAAGAAACCTGTCAGCCTTTGCAGGAGATGAAGGAGAAGTGATGACTCATACGAGCTGGATTGTGTCTCCTAGCAAATTCATACGTTGAAGTCCCAACCCCCAGTACCTCAAAATGTACTTGTATTCGGAAATAGGGTCTTTGTAGAGATGACTAAGTTAAAATGAGGTCAGGAGAGTGGGTTCCAACCCAGTATGACTGGTGTCCTTTTTTTTTTTCTTTTTTTTTTCCTTTTTCTTGAGACAAGGTCTTGCTCTGGCGCCCAGACTAGAGTGCAGTGGCACGATCTCAGCTCGCTGCAACTTCCACCTCCAGAGTTCAAGCGATCTTCCTGCCTCAGCCTCCTGAGTAACTGGGATTACAGGCGTGCACCACCATGCCCAGCTAATTTTTGCACTTTTTTAGTACATGTTGATCTCAATCTCCTGACCTCAATTGATCCTGCCGCCTCAGCCTCCCAAAGTACTGGGATTACAGGCATGAGGCACTGTGCCTGGCCTATGACAAGTGTCCTTCTAAAATGGGGAAATATGGACACAGACACGTACAGAGGGAAGACAGCTGAAGACACAGGGAGGAGGGGCCAGACATAAACCAAGAAGAGATGCCTGCAGTAGATCCCTCCCCCACAGCCCAGAAGGAAGCAACCCTGCCGACACATTGATCCTGGACTTCCAGCCTCTAGAACTGGGAAAGAATGGATTTCTGTTATTTAAGCCCCCTCTGCCCAGCCAGCGGTGCTCAGTTACCGCAGCCAGGGCAAACTCCGTCACTGCCTGAATGCAGGGTGGGATCCTGGATGGGATCTTGCCACAGAAAAAGGACATCCGTGGAAAAACTAGTGAAATCCGAATGAGGTCTGTAGTTTTCAGTTCAGAGTATTGCACCAATATTAATTTCTTCATTTTGACATATGTACAATGGTAATGCAAGATGTTAACATCGGCCGGTTGCGGTGGCTAACGCCCATAATCCCAGCACTTTGGGAGGCCAGGGAGGTGGATCACCTGACGTCAGGGGTTCGAGACCAGCCTGGTCAATATGGTGAAGCCCTGTCTCTAATAAAAATACAAACATGAGCCGGGCATGGTGGCACCCGCCTGTAATCCCAGCTACTCAGGGGGCTGAGGCAGGAGAATCGCTTGAACCCAGGAGGTGGATGTTGCAGTGAGCCGAGATCACACCACTGCACTCCAGCCTGGGTGACAGAGCAAGACTCTGCTTCAAAAAAAAAAGATGTTCACATTAAAGAAAGCTGGGCAAAAGATATAGAGAAGGCTCTGTACTATCATTGCAACTTACCTGTAATCTAAAATGATCACAAAGTAAAAAGTTTGAAAAAAGACTCAAAAAACCTATTTAGTATTCCACTCTTCAGGATTCCACTTATATGAGCTACCCAGAGAAATTTATAATGAAAGAAAGTAGAGGCCGGGCGTGGTGGCTCACACCTGTAATCCCAGCACTTTGGGAAGCCGAAGTGGGTGGACCACAAGGGCAGGAGTTCGAGACCAGCTTGGCCAACATGGTGAAATCCTATCTCTACTAAAACTACAAAACTTAGCCGGGCATGGTGGCAGGCACCTGTAATCCCAGCAACTCAGGAGACTGAGGCAGGAGAATAGTTTGAACCCAGGAGGTGGAGGTTGCAGTGAGCCCAGATAATGCCATTGTACTCCAGCCTGGGCAACAGGATGAGAAAGAAAGGAAGGAAGGAAGGAAGGAAGGAAGGGGGGGGAGGGAGGAAGGAAGGAAAGGAGGAAGGGGGGAAGGAAAGAAGGAAGGAAGGAAAGAAAAGGAAGGGAGGGAGGGAGGAAGGAAGGAAGGAAAGGGAAGGAAGGAAAGGGAAGGAAAAGAAAGGAAGGAAGGAAGGAAGGAAGGAAGGAAGGAAGGAAGGAAGGAAGGAAGGAAGGAAGGAGAAAGCAGAATGGTGGTTACCAGGGGCTGGGGAGTAAAAGGAATAGGGACTTTGTGTTTCACAGGGACAGTGTTGTAGTCTGGAAAGTTGAAAAATCCCAGAGATGGATGGTGGTGATGGTTGTACAACAATGGGAATGAGCTTAATCCCACTGAACTGTACACTTACAAATGGTCAATGTTATGTTCTATATCGTTCACCACAATTTTTAAAAAGCTCTATAAGAAAGTCTATTTAGGAATTTTATTGAGATGATCATTTGTTTTACTGTAGGATTTTTTTTGTGGGGGGCAGACAGAGTTTCACTCTTGTTGCCCAGGCTGGAGTGCAATGGCATGATCTAGGCTCACCACAACCTCTGCCTCCCTTGTATTTTTAGTAGAGATGGGGTTTCTCCATGTTGGTCAGGCTGGTCTCAAACTCCCGACCTTAGGTGATCCCTGCCTGCCTCGGCCTCCCAAAGTGCTGGGATTACCGGCATGAGCCACTGTGCCTGGCCTACTCTAGGATTTTTTTTTTTTTTTTTTTTTTTTTTTTTGAGACGGAGTCTCACTGTGTCTCCCAGGCTGGAGTGCAGTGGCGCGATCTCGGCTCACTGCAAGCTCCGCCCCCCGGGTTCACGCCATTCTCCAGCCTCAGCCTCCCAAGTAGCTGGGACTACAGGTGCCCGCTACCGCGCCCGGCTAGTTTTTTGTATTTTTAGTAGAGACGGGGTTTCACCATGTTAGCCAGGATAGTCTCGATCTCCTGACCTTGTGATCCACCCGCCTCGGCCTCCCAAAGTGCTGGGATTACAGGCGTGAGCCACCGCGCCCGGCCTACTCTAGGATTTTTAGGATGGAGGAAACCCCTTCAATGATTAGGAGAGACAAGAGGTGGAAATAGCCGGGCGCGGTGGCTCAAGCCTGTAATCCCAGCACTTTGGGAGGCCGAGACGGGCGGATCACGAGGTCAGGAGATCGAGGCCATCCTGGCTAACCCGGTGAAACCCCGTCTCTACTAAAAAATACAAAAAACTAGCCGGGCGAGGTGGTGGGCGCCTGTAGTCCCAGCTACTCGGGAGGCTGAGGCAGGAGAATGGCGTAAACCCGGGAGGCGGAGCTTGCAGTGAGCTGAGATCTGGCCACTGCACTCCAGCCTGGGCGACAGAGCGAGACTCCGTCTCAAAAAAAAAAAAAAAAAAAAAAAAGAGGTGGAAATAAAGGTTGCATTACTTGGGGGTCCTGGGGAGGGAGGGCATGGCGCTTCCAGAGGCCACACACACACATATACACTCATAGACACACACACACTCACACACACACGCTCATACACACACATACACACTCACACACTCATACACACACACATACACACTCACACACACTCATACACACATACACACTCACACACACTCATACACACACTCATGCACACACACACTCATACACACACACACTCACACACACTCTCACACACACATACACACATTCATACACACACACATACACACTCACACTCATACACACTCATACACACACTCATATACACACACACTCATGCACACACACACATACACTCATACACACACTCATACACACACACTCATGCACACACACACTCATACACACACAAGTCAGGGAGAGCTTTTGCAGGGAGACAGAGGGGGAGCACCCAGTGTGACAATGCCGTGATTGGGTCCAGGGTGTTATCCACACAGGTTTCCCTCAGGGAGTTTTAATTGGTGACTTTCATGGAAGCAGGTGTGAGTCTCAGGAGGTCATGCTGTGACTGAGAGGCGGTCACTGCACTGTATCTGCAGTTCGTGTAAGATGTGGATGGGTGGTGTGGGGATCTGCAGAGCCAATCAACAGGCTGTGTCCAGCTGCCCCATAGGCAGGTGGTCATCGGGGGGAAGTTGGATAAAGCAGATCTGGATTGACCACATTGAGGAACTAGGAGTAGGTGGGGAACTGGAAACTGTGTCAAGGCTGACTGAACCCTGTTTCTGGAAGGAGAGTCAAACATATTCAGAAAGGGGCTGATGCAACACAAATGAGAGGAATTCACTACGGTATTCGATTTATACATTCATTTTGGAAGCCATAACCTTTCTGAAATACTGAGTGTTTTGGGGGAAACTCATCTTGTGTCTTTCTTTGTTCAGATCTTAGTTAGGCATAAGAGCTTTACCCATATTCTTCTTATGACTGTTCTTTAATGTTTAAAAGCTTTTCTTGCCCTGTGAAAAGGGTTTGTTTTCTCCTGTGTTTGCAAATACTCATTACTTCAACCGAAGAAAGCAGCGGCTCCTTTTATAGAGAAATCTTGCTGTGAGTTCTAATCACTCCAGAGGTTAAGCCTCTAGAACTTCCTAGATATGTGATTATGGCTTCAAACTACAGTCCACTTTGACTCTTGCTTTCAATATTTATAGGTCTTATTTATTTATTTATTTATCTCTCTCTCTCTTTTTTTTTTTTTTTTTTTTTTTTTTGAGACAAGATCTCACTCTGTTTCCCAGGCTGGAGTGCAGTGGCATAGTCATGGCTCACTGCAGCCCCAAACCCCCAGTCTCAAATCCTCCCACTTCAGCCTCCTGAGTAGCTGGAACTACAGATGTGCACCACCACAGCCGGCTAATTTTTTTTTTTTTTTTGCAGAAATGGGGTCTCCCAATGTTGTGGAAGCTGGTCTTGAACTCCTGGGCCCAAGCAGTCCTCCCATCTTGACCTTCCAAAGTGCTGGGATGCACGGACATGAGCCACTGTGTTGGGCTTCTTTTTATTTTCTTATTGCATCGGCAAAATAGCAAGAGGGCCATCTTTGTTTTGTTCTTGACTTTACCAAATATGGTTTTCATATTTCATTATTACGGAGTTTCTGTAGGATTGTGGAAATTGCCCCTTATCCCACCAGTATCAGGCAGCTAGGGGCTGTTGTAACCAATTGCTATGAACTGGGAGGCTCCAAACAATGCTAATTTATTATCTCACAGTCCTGGAGGCCAGAAGTCTGAAATCAAGGTGTCAGCAGGGCCATGTTCCATCTGAACCATGTAGGGGAGAATCCTTCCCTGCCTCTCCCTAGATTCTGGTGATTGCCTGTTGGGAGCTGAAAAGGCCAAAGGGATCGTGACCAACTCAGCATTTCACTGGAGGATATATGATCAAACAGCAAACTGTTTAGCATGAACGCAGGATGTGGGCAAACTCACGACTGCGCCTACCGCCAGAAGGTTTGCTGAGGGCAATCACTCCCTGGCACCATCCTCATTAAGGTTATCTACTGGGACATCTAGAACCTATTGCTCGAAGAATGCAGTCTCGCAAACCTGCTGTAAATCAAGCTGCTGACTGACAACCACCCCCGCCCCCATCTCCTTTACCGAATAAAATGCAAAGGGCTCTAAAGCTCAAGGCCCTTGTTCACTAGAAGCAAGGAGCCCCCGACCCCTTCTTCCAAATATACTTTTTTGTCTTTATATTTATTCCTGCATTTGTCATCCTTTGTTCAGTACAACAGGGATAGAATCCGTGGTAAAATGGCGACCCAGAACAGGGACTTGAGGACCTTGCAAAGTGGCATCTGAACACAGGGACCTGAGGACACGAACGAAGAAAGTCGGCTGGAGCAGAGGAACTGAAAATGACAAGATGAACAGGGACTCCGGGACGAGCCTGCCAGCAGCGGGTATAGGGTCAGTGCCCTAAAGGGCTACTGGGAGCGATATAAGGTCAGTGCTCTAAAGAAGTACTGGGAACGGGAAGTTTTCTGAATCAGGGTAACATGGGGCAGAATTTGTCCGTTGAAGAAAAACATGATGTGCAGTTGCTTAAAGTTCTGTTGAGACAGTCGGGAGCTCAGGTTAATTTGCAGACACTAACCTCCTCCAGAAGCCACAAATTGTTATTACGCATCACCCGTGGTTTCCACAGGCAGGCACCCTTGATGTGGAAAACCGGGACAGAGCAGAAGGATTAAAACAGGTTCATGAAAAAGGTCTTAAAGTTGATTCTTCTGTATTCTCCACTTGGAGTCTAGTTCCTACTGTACTTCTGCCCGTTATCGCCTTGTTATTTTGCTGGACAGCAGGCTGAGTCTAAAAATCTGAAAGAATCTGTTGTCCCACCCACGGCTTCAACTGAAAATAAACAACAGGAGAGGGAGGATAAATATTGGCCTATACCGCCACCTCCAGCTGCAGAAATATCTGTAGCACCTGCTTCAGTAGCAGGAATAGAAACCCCAATACAAAGAATTTTACGCTCTGCCGCCGTAGCTGGAGAGCCCTTATGACCTTGCGCTTTTCCTATTTCCTTAAGTCCTGATTCAAATAATCCACAGCAGTTTATTCATGAACACACCCCACTAGAGTTTAAGTTGTTGAAGGAATTAAAAACCAGTGTAGTTAATAATGGGGTACAGAGCCCATTTACTTTAGGATTGCCAGAATCTGCATTTGGTGCTATGCGCCTTCGACCCTTTGATGTAAAACACTTGGCTCGAACTTACTTGTGTGCTAGTGCATATCTGACATGGAATTTAAATGGGCAAGAAGTGTGTACAGACTAGGCTAGACAGAATCGTGCTGCCGGACACGGAGACATTGCAGAGGATTTGCTATTGGGTAATGGCCCTTATTCAGACCCGTAACATCAAATGGAACTCCGAGACGCTAAGCGCGCCACAATTCTTGAAGAGGGAGTCACAGTACAATCCTTTTTACATATCGTGCAAGGGTCACAGGAGCTCTATGCGCAATTTCTTACAAGATTACAAGAGGCAGTGAAGCGTCAAATTCCTCATGCCACTGCCGCAGAAATGCTAACCTTAACTTTAGCTTTTGAGAATGCAAACGCAGATTGTAAACTTGCACCGGCACCCGTGAGGTGTACTAAAAACTTGGGAAATTTTCTTAGAGTTTGTCAGGATGTAGGACCTGACCTTCATCGCTCTGCAATGTTAGCGGAAGCAATGGCTGATTTAGTAGTTGACAAATCTCAAAGGAGCCGAGGATTAAGCCCTAAAGCGGGAAAATGTTATAACTGTGGGAAAACTGGACATTTTAAAAAGGAAAGCCACCAGTTCTCAGGACAGAAAGGACCTGACAATGCAGTATCCCCCTCAGTGGAGAAAAACTCCAGGACTTTTATTTACTTTTATCTACCCAATAAAATGCAAAGGGCTGGCCAGGCGCAGTGGCTCAAGCCTGTAATCCCAGCACTTTGGGAGGCCAGGACGGGCGGATCACAAGGTCAGGAGATCGAGACCATCCTGGCTAACACGGTGAAACCCCATCTCTACTACAAAAAAAAAAAAAAAAACTAGCCGCACGAGGTGGCGGCGCCTGTAGTCCCAGCTACTTGGGAGGCTGAGGCAGGAGAATGGCGTAAAACCCGGGAGGCGGAGCTTGCAGTGAGCCGAGATCAGCCACTGCACTCCAGCCTGGGCGACAGAGCAAGACTTCGTCTCAAAAAAAAAAAAAAAAAAAAAAGCAAAGGGCTCTAAAGCTCAGGGCCCTTGTTCACTAGAAGCAAGGAGACCCCTGACGCCTTCTTCCAAATACACTCTTTTGCCGTTATCTCTATTCCCGCATTCGTCATCCTTTGTTCAGTACAATAGGGATCCAGGTCGGTCACCGTTGCCAACAACCTTTGGCATTCCTTGGCTTGTAGACCCTTGGCTTGACTCTCTGCCTCTTTCGTCATGTGGTTTTCTTCCCTCTTGCCCCTTTACACAATCTTCCCTCTGTATCTTTCTCCTCTTCATATAAGGACACAGTGATATTGGATTAGGGACCACTCTCATGACCTTACCATAATGTAGTTATATCAGCAAAGACCCTATTTCTCGGCCAGGCACAGTGTCTCACGTCTGTAATCCCAGCACTTCGGGAGGCTGAGGCAGGTGAATCACTTGAGGTCAGGAGTTTGAGACCAGCCTGACCAACATGGAGAAACCCTGTCTCTACTAAAAATACAGGGCATGGTGGCACACACCTTTAATCCCATCTACTCAAGAGGCTGAGGCAGCAGAATCACTTGAACCTGGGAAGCAGAGTTTTGCAGTGAGCCGAGATGTCACCACTGCACTCCAGCCTGGGAAACAGAGTGAGACTCTATCTCAAAAAAAAAAAAAAAAAAAAAAAAAAAAAAAAAACCCTATTTCCCAATTTTAAAGGTCACATTCACAGATACCAGAGGTCAGGCATTCAGCAAGTCTTTTAGGGAGATGTAAATCAACCCACTAAACCGTGGACATCTTTATTTGCTCTTCATTTTACCCAAAATGTTTCTCATATTTTAGTATTATGTAAGATATTTCTGTAGGATCCTGGAAATTGCCACTTCTCAAATTAAGAAAGCTTTATTCTGTTCTCTGTTTACTAAGCATTTATTTTTTGTGCTTGTCTTCATTTTTAAGTGAATAATGAGTGTTGAACAGATATATCTCGTAAGTGTAATGTAGAGAGGACAAAAACAAGTTGCGGAAGGATATAGACTATGTGGTAACATTCCTGTAAAGTTTCCAGATGTGCAAAACAAACCAACATAGGTCAGGCGCACTGGTTCACGCTTGTAATCCCAACACTTTGGGAGGCTGAGGCGGGTGGATCACCTGAGGTCAGGAGTTCAAGACCAGCCTGATCAATACGGTGAAACCCCGTCTGTACTAAAAATATAAAAATTAGCTGGGCGTGGTGGCGTGTGCCTGTGGTCCCAGCTATACAAGAGGCTGAGACAGAAGAATTGCTTGAACCTGGGAGGCGGAGGTTGCAATGAGCCGAGATCGTACCACTGCACTTCAGCCTGGGTGACAGAGTGAGACTCCTTCCCCCCCCAAAAACAAAATCCCAAATATTGTCCTTGGGTACATGCATAACTATTTTAAATAAGATAAACACCAAGTTTGGGAGGGCGGTTAACTTAGGGAGGGGAATAGGAGCAGGGTGTGGTACAAGGGATCTCTACTCTATTTGTTATGATTTGTTGTGTGATGATGCTTTACTTTTAAGGTGATCTGAAATACATGAAGATGTCAAAACTTGAAAAAGCTGAGTGGAAGGCATAAGTGTTTATATTTGTTTCTACATACCTCTTTGCATGCTTCGTGATAAAAAAGCAAAGCCAAAATTCACAGCGACAATGAATGTGCCACATGCCCTTGCAGTGGGCTGGCTCCCCTGGTTACAGCAATCCTCTCATCTCTGCAGAGAATGGAAACCAGAGTGGTCATGGCCTTGCAGCTGAATCTTGTGACTTTCACCTTCTTCCCACATTCGTCCAAACCTCTTGTCCCTGCTCTTCAGGTCCTTGTATGATGTGACCCCAGCTGACCCCCTAGCCCCAGATGATTGCCCCTGAATTAGTCTCAGCTTCTCCAACGAGTCCTGTTCCCTTATCCTCTATTCTTGCATGTGCTGATACCATATTGAGAACATTCTTTAATGTATTGATCTCTTCTGGAATAATTCTGAATCCTTCCTCAAGCATCACCTCCTCCAGGAAACCCTCTTGGATCCTCCAGGCTCAGCCAGTGTCTCCAGTGGTCCTCACAGTCTCTTGTACTTCCCAGACTCATCATATTGTCTTCAAATTCCCTTGTTACATGTTCCCCGCCCACCTGAGAAACAGGCCTCCCTTCCTTGTCCTGGGCCAGGGATAGAGGGTAGAGGTCTGCTGCCTCCTTCTAGGACCTCTCTTCCCCTCTCAGTTACCCTGCAGTGAGGTCTGGGCACAGGACATTGATGGGCAACCTTCTGGCTTCCTTGCTAAGCTGGACAGCTCTGCCCCAGCTTGCCAAGGCAGCTTCAGCCACAGGTGTATCCAGCAGAGCCCCACTTTCCTGCCCCCTTGCCTTTGCCCTGGCTGTGCCCTGTGCCTGGTGTGTCCTTCCTTTCTCAGTCCATGGTACACATGTTGTCGAAGCCACACGTCTCATGCTATCTCTTCCAGAAAACCTCCTCCGATTTCCCAAATGAACTAATCTATCTCCTCCATAAGGCCTGATGAAACACTGCCATCTAAATCCTTTCCCCAGAACACATTCTGATGGTGGCCTTGGACGGAGATTGTGCAATCCTTGTGGTTTTTTCCGATTTCCTCCCATTGAGCACCTGTCCCTGAAAGCCTCGTAATGAAGAGGGTGTGCCCTCCAAAAAGTTCTGCCCTACGGTTAAGCCTGCTGCTAAGTCAGCTTTCAGCGCCTGTTGACATGGCTCTGTTTCTGATGATGAAAGCGAGATGAGTCAAATGGTTTGGGAACAAGGGAACTTCTAGAAGGAAGAGTCTAGGAAGCTAAGTTTTGTTAACCCTTCAGTGTCTCCTAAGCATTGCTAACTTTTAATGTTTAACCCTTCCTCCTCCCTCTGTACCATAGACATGCATTCTGATGTGTTTGATACATGCCCTTACATTAGTTTTTAAAAGAAAATACGCTTACGTTTGCCATTCTTGTTGCTATAAATTTACGGGGTACAGGTGTAATTTTGTTGCATGCATAATTTCATAATAGTGAAGTCATATCCTTAATTTTTATACATACTTGGAGTGTGCGTGTGTGTGTGTGTGTGTAACTGAATCAAATTCTTTCTGCTTATCCCAGCTCTAGGCTACTGAGAATCTGGACTGCTGCTGCCTGGACAATGAGTTTATTAGTGATTTTTTTCATGTGTGTACTCACCACACTTTACTTACTCTTTGCCTGCTCAGGGGCTTGTAGGTTTCCCCCAACTCTGCTACTGTAAACAACACTGTGCTGAACATCCTTGTAAATGCCCTTGGGGAAACCTCTAAAAAGTATCTCTTTTTAAAATATCAGAGAGTATATGCCACCTGTATTTCACTACATACTTCCAGACTGTCTTCCAAATTACTGAACTAATTCATACTTCCACCAGCAGTGAGCAACAGTTCCCACTTCCTCATATCTTCACCAACACTTAATACTATGCACCTTTTTAATGGTTGCTATTTTAATTGGTATAAGGTGGTACCTCATTATTTTTTCTACAGTTAAGTAGACATTAAGATTTCCTGAAATATGTACTCAATCTTTGGCTTCTTTTATGAATTGCCTTTTCATTCCCCTGGCCCATTTTTCTATTGATTTTTGTGTGTGGGTTTTTTCTTTTTTTTTTTTTTCTTTTTGAGACAGTCTTGCTCTGTCACCCGGGTTGGAGTGCAGTGGCACAATCTTGGCTCACTGCAACCTCCTCCTCCAGAGTTCAAGCGATTCTCCAGCCTCAGTCTCCTGAGTAGCTAGGATTATAAGTATGTCCCACCACACACCTGGCTAATTTTTGTATTTTTAGTAGAGATGAGGTTTCACCATGTTGGCCAGGCTGATCCTGAACTCCTGACCTCAAGTGATCCACCCGCCCCAGCCTCCCAAAGTGCTGGGATTACAGGCATGAGCCACCATGCTCGACTGTCTTTTTTTTTTTTTTAATTTGCAGAAGTATTTTTGCATATTCCTGGAATAAACTGCTTTTTTATTTTATAAGCAGCAATTATCTCCCCCCATCTGCTACTCAACTGTTAATTCTATCTACTATGTCCTTGGTTTAACAGAGATTCTTAATTTTGATATAGTCCAATGTATCTTTTCTTCTCCTTTGCTATGGGATCAACTTCAAGTTTTTCTCAACTCTAGGCCACAAAGACAAGTGCCTACCTTTTCTTCAATTAGCCTAACAGTTTTGTCTTTTATCATTAGCTCTGAGATGCTGCTGAATTCCAGATTTGTATATGTTGTAACGGAGGAGTTTTTTCTCCATGTACTGAACCAGTTTTCCCAAAATCTTGTTCTACATAATCCAATTGTGTTATATTCTTTCCATTTAATCTAGTTGCCTCTTTCTACACCAACACCACACTTTTTTTTTTAATTAATGTTTTATCAAAATATGGTTTACAGTCTGGTAGGGCGAGTCTTCCTATATTAACTTTTTTCCCTAAAGTGACTTACAATTCATGAAAAATTATTCCTCCACATACATTTTAGAATAAGTTTGTTAAGGTCCTCAAAGAAATTGAGCTGGAATTTATATTTAGTTTGTAGTTAATTTGTAGGTTCAATTGGGAAGAATTGGTACCTTTATGGTTTTTTTTGCTTTTGTTTGCTTGTTTACTTTGAGATGGAGTCTCGCTCTGTCACCCAGGCTGGAGTGCAGTGGCGCAGTCTTGGCTCGCTGCAACCAACTAAAAATACAAAAATTAGCCAAGCATGGTGGCACACACCTGTAATCCCAGCTACTCGGGAGGCTGAGGCAAGAGAATTGCTTGAACCTGGGAGGCGGATGTTGCAGTGAGCCGAGATTGCACCACTGCACTCCAGCCTGGCAAACAGAGGGAGACTGTCTCAAAAGAAAAAAAGAAAAAGAAAGTTGAGGCTTCCTGAAGCTACACACTACACACCCCACACCCCCATCCACCACCCACCGAGTGGTAGAGTCCTGCAGCTCAGCAGACCACCTCCTCACCAAAACCTGTGTTTGCTCTCTTCTGGTACGGAGGGACTGAATCAAGGTCAGGTTCAGACCCAGCCTCTGAGGAGGGACCTGAACTGGCCTGGGGAGCTACACCTTGGGGGCTTTCTCAGGAGCCAGCAGAGAAGCCCCGGGCACTAGCCTGGGGATGGAGCTGCAGCGATGAGGACCGGGAGGCTGGAACTACCCCGCCTCACTCCCAGCGCACCTCAGCCCAGCCCAGCCCAGAAAGGGCCCAACCCTGTGATTGGTCCTTGGGTACCTGTTGCCAGGAATTGAGGCCAAGAAAATGGGAAGGAAGGAAGGGAGTGAGTAGGTCCAGTGAGGACGGAGGTGAAATTTATATCTCTGCCAGGGACTGGGGGCCTGCACCGCCATGGACACCACCAGGTACAGCAAGTGGGGCTGGGGGGGCAGCTCAGAGGAGGTCCCTGGAGGTATGAGCAACCAGACTGCCTCATCCCTGTCCCAGTGTTTGGGGTTTGATGGGGGAGGGGAGGGAAGAGCCAAGACAGGTCAGGGTCGTGGGTGCAGGAGACACACCACAGGCCACAGAGCCAGTTGGACCAGGGTCCAGTTCCCACTCTGCCACTTAGAAGCTGTGTGACCACAGGCAAGTTACTTAACTTCTCTGAATCTCAGTTTCCTGGGAGGAACCCAGGCCTCCAGGGCTCAGTCCTGGGGGACCCAGCATGCCCTCCTTGTTCTGCCAGGGAGCTGGGGACGCTGGGTGCACTGGAGCCGGAGACCCCTCTTCCTGGCCCTGGCTGTCCTGGTCGCCACAGTCCTGTGGGCTGTGATTCTGAGTATCCTATTGTCCAAGGGTGAGTGACTCTCAGTGGGGAAGCGTTGCGTCCGACCCCCCTGGGGACACAAAACCCCCGTTTCGTGGCGCACCAACTGCGCCCTGGCGTCCTGCTCGCGTCTGAGTGTGAGCAGAGTGTGTGTACATCTTCGGGCCATGTGCACTCACGCGTGTGCGCATGGCGTGCTCGTATGTGTGCGAGTCCCCGCGCGTTTGTCTCCCATCGACTTGTGTGCACGTCGTGTGCGCTGTACGACTGCCGGCTCGCTCCGTGGTTCCGAGTCGGGGGACCCCGCACCCCCCGGGCGAGGGGAGGATTCCCCAGTCCCTGGCCTTGCCTGCAGGAGCCTCTCTCCGCAGCCTTCACGGAGCGCGCGGCGCTGCTCGGCTGCCAGGACCTGCTGAGGACAAAAGGTGCGTGCAGAGCCGGACGCCTGGGCCCCAGGGGCATGCGGGGCAGGAGCGTCTGAGACCCCGGAGATGGAGTCTCGGGTGCGTGAGGGCCCTATGGTCCCTGAGGCTGGCCCCGGGGTGGGGAAGGGGGACCCTGAGTCCTCCCAAGTGACCCGGCGGGCATGCGTTTTGGAGCGGGGGTCGTTCCAGCCTCCAAGCAGACGGCGGCACTGGGTGCCCTGAAGGAGGAGATCCGAGTCTGCCGCAGCTGCTGTGACGCCGCGCGGCCGAGGCGGTGGGCGCGCAGGGGCGGGGTCTTGTGGCCGGGATGGGAGGGGGGACAGGGGCGAGGCCTGCTGCGAGCTGGGCGGGACGGGCTGGTCTCCGAAGTCCCGCCCCATCCTCGCGGTCCCCGCCCCTCTCGTCCAGCAGCTCTCAGGTTCGCGGACGCAGACGCAACTGCAGACCACGCGCTCGGAGCTTGGGAGGCGCAGGCAAAGCTGATGGAGCCGGAGAGCGCCCTGCGGGAACTGCTTGAGCGCGGTGAGAGCCCGCCGCGACGCCAGCCCTGAGTCCTGGCCGTGTGTCCCGACCCCGACCCCGTCCTCGTCCTGAGTGCTGACCGCTGACCCCGATCATGCACCCCGTCCTGATCCTGACGCTGCACTCTGACCTTGACTGCCACTCCTAGAGTCGGCCACACCTGGACCCTGCCCAGTTGTAACCGTCCTTGACCCTGTGCCATCCTGGTCGCCGGCACCGAGGGTACAATGACTACGGACAGGGGTCCTGACCATTAGCTAGTCATGATCCTGCTCCTGACCTTGAGCCCAGCCAAAATCCCCATTCCCTTGACCCCGCAGTGACCCAGGGCTTGGCTGAAGCCGGCAGGGACCGCTAGGACGTCCGCTCTGGGCTGTTCCTGGCGCTGGAGGCAGTGAGGCTGCAGAACAGTGAGGGTGACGGGGAAAGGGGGTAGCGGGGGGGGAAGGGGGATGGGAGGGTGTAAGTGGACCCTGCCCGTGTGCCTCGCCGGCCCCCCTCTTTGACCCTGGCCTGGTCCTGTGGTTCCACCCCTGGGCCCTTGGGGCCAAACCCCTACCCCCTGCATCCTCTCCGTTTGCTCGACCTCTGTGACCCTCGCCACCCCGCAGGTTCCTGTGAGCCGTGTCCCACGTCGTGGCTGCCCTTCGGGAGCTCCTGCTACTATTTCTCTGTGCCGAAGACCCACGTGGGCAGAGGCGCAAGGCCACTGCGCCGATGCCAGCGCACATCTGTAGGGGGCCTGGAGGAGCAGGTGTGCAGGAGAAGGGGGCGTTCACCCGAGGGGGCGTGGCCGGGCGGTGGGGCGGTGCGGGAGGGGGCAGGACTCTGCAGGCTCAGGTGTCTCCTCCTTTCTAGGACTTCCTGAGTCATCACACTAGCGCCCTTGAATACTGGATGGGCCGCAAGGCGGTGCAACACTTGTGCAAGGTTCAGGGCTCCTCGTGGGTGGACAGAGTCCCACTCAGCTTCAGGTAGGAGAAGGGCTCCTGGTGAAACCTGGGGGCCACAGGTTAGACTCTAGAGGACATGCTTTGAGGCCGAGGCGGGCGGATCACCTGAGGTCAGGAGTTCAAGACCAGCATGTGAAACGTGACGAAACCCCGAAACCCCGTCTCAACAAAAAAATATAAAAAATTAGCCAGGTGTGGTGGCGCACCAGCTAACCCGGGAGGCTGAGGCGCGAGAATCACTTGCACCTGGGAGACAGAGGTTGCAGTGAGTCGAAATTGCGCCACTGCACTCCAGACTGGCAGAGGGAGTGAGACTCCGTCTCAAAAAAAAAAAAAAAAAAAAAAAAGGACCTGCTTTGGCCAGATCTCAGGGACCCGCTTGGCTGGGACTCCATTCTTAGGGATGGGCAGGCTAGACCCCAGGAAGTATCCTTGGGTTAAATTCTGGGCGTTAGTAAGTTATATCCCAAGTGTACACTCAGGTTAGACACTTACGGTGTCTAGGGTAGACCCAAGCAATAAACAGGCTAGAGCCTGGGATGGAAGAGGGAAGTCCTGAGTCCATCCTCAGCCTAGATTCCCAGCAACACCCCACCCCCCATTCAACTGCTGCAGCCACTGGTTACAGGGGAACCCAGTGAATCTTGGGGGTTCGAGGCCTGTGTCATGATTCTGGGCACGGGGTTGTGGATGGACCCACCATGTGATGATAAGGCTGACCGGATCTGTGAGAAGAGGCATGGTGCTGAACCCGCCCGGTGCTCCAGAGCCATGCCCAGTGCCCAATGGGGTGCCATGCACCATCCCGGCTCCTGGAACCTACTGGCAATGATTTTCTTTTCTCCATCCACCACTGTGAGAACCAATCAGCCAGGCCCAGCCCTGTCCGGTGCCTGCACTCTGGGACCTCTGCTCTGACCTCATGGACACCTAATCTAACCTTCACTGGCTCCAAAATCTCCATTTCTGGATCCCAGTGGTCTGACCCCACCTCTCCTCCTAGCCAAGGTCAGGCAACTGAGGAATGGAGCTATTTGGTTTTCCTGCACCTTCCTGCAAAAGGGAGAATGGTACTTCCTACAAAGCTCTCTTCGCAGCCTGGGGGAGCATCAATTAAGGTTTGAGAAGTGGATCCAGGCTCCTGGCTCTGGTGAGCTCTTCCTTCCTTCTTTCTTCCCTTCCTTTCCCTTCTCTTCCCTTCCCTTCCCTCCCCTCCCCTCCCCTCCCTTCCTTTTCTTCCTTCCTTCTTTCCTTCCTTCCTTCCTTCTTTTGAGATGGAATCTCACTCTGTTGCCCAGGTTGGAGTGCAGTGGCACAATCTCAGCTCACTGCAACCTCCACCTCACAGGTTCAAGGGATTCCTCGTGCCTCAGCCTCCCGGGTAGCTGGGATTACAGGCGTGTGTCACCATGCCTGGCTAACATTTTATTTTTTAGTAGAGACGGGGTTTCATCATGTTGCCCAGGCTGGTTTCAAACTCCTGACCTCAAGTGATCCATCTGCCTCAGCCTCCCAAGTGGCTGGGATTAGAGGCGTGCACAACCACACCTGGCTCATTATTGTATTTTCTGTAGAGATGGGGTTTCACCATGTTGCCCATGCTGGTCTCAAACTCCTGGGCTCAATCGATCCACTCGCCTCAGCCTCCCAAAGTGCTGGGATTACAGGTGTGAACCACCTATGCCCAGCCCTCTGGTGAGCTCTTCTAAGCTTTATCCCAGAGGCCCTGATATGAGCTCTGTGAGTGACCCCGATCTCTCTAAGTGACCTCATAGTCCCATGATGCTTCCAAACCCAGTGAGTAACCTGCACTAGGCCAGGAAGGCTTGAAAGTAGGGGCAGTTGTCCCCTCAGCACTGTTAAAATTCTCAGCCCCCTGACACAGAGTTTGGTTCAGAGGGTGCTGGGGACACAGGAATGGGTCAAACCCAGTCCTTACCCCCAGGACCTCCACATTCTGGTCTGGCTGGGCACAGGAACAATGTGATCCGTGATTTAACAGAGGAATGCATGGAGCGGGTAGCTGATGGGCACGGGGGAGCCACTTTTTGTTGGGGTCCAGCCTCAACACTACCCGTGGATACCCAAAGTCTGGTGGTGATGAAGGAATGAGAAAAGGCAAGTTAAGATTTTAGGCTGGGCACGGTGGCTCACACCTGTAATCCCAGCACTTTGGGAGGCCGAGGTGGGTGGATCACGAGGTCAGGAGATCGAGACCATCCTGGCTAACACGGTGAAACCCTGTCTCTACTAAAAATACAAAAAATTAGCTGGGCACGGTGGCGGGCGCCTGTAGTCCCAGCTACTTGGGAGGCTGAGGCAGGAGAATGGCGTGAACCCGGGAGGCAGAGGTTGCGGTGAGCCAAGATGGCACCACTGCACTCCAGCCTGGGCGACAGAGGGAGATTCCATCTCAAAAAAAAAAAAAAAAAAAGATTGTTTAAAGCAGATCCAGGGGGCCAGTTGCTAGAGTGAAGGCTGCAAAGGGCCCAGAGCTCTGGTTGCCTGACAATTTATTGAGTACAATCTTTTGATCTAAGAAGCAGCTGGTAGGGGGTGAAAGGGTGAAGGACGGGAAGGGTACGTCATTGGAAAGATCTATAGCAGTGGCGGTTAGATGAATTTCCTTTAAGCTAAAAGCGTATGTCTAACTACGAAGATAATCTTTAACTTATCGGGCTGCAGCTGGTGGGGGCTGGTTTTATAGGGGCCAGGATGTCTGGTCACATTCCAGTGCTTCAAGGGAGTGTTTCAGCCCAGAGCGGGTCATGCTGTCTGACCTGGGAACTTAATGGCTTAGGAAAATGATTATCCTTAGGGACCTCTATGGTTTTCCAGAGGTGTCCTACTCAGGGCGACTGACTAAACTGGCACCCCATAAACCTTTCCACCACCACTTGCCCCCCCCCTTTTTTAAATTAATAACCACCATTGCTATCGTGGCTTGCTCACAGTGTCCGACTTCTCTCCCGAGGCGTCTTCCTCACCTGTAGACTAAAAATAAACAGCATAGATAAACACAAATTCAAGCAAAGTTTGCAGCAGTTGATCCTCCAACAGTTTTAATCCATTTCAGAGGATTCAGGACAGAGAGCCCATCAATGGCTCCATTAAGGGCATCAGCATCAGGTATGAGAGTTAAGTGAGCTTCAGATGCCTCAAAAACTTGTTCCTTTAATTTTGCTATATCCAGTGTTAAATTTTCCTCTTTTCCCTCTAAACGGCGTTTGACCTTATCCCAGTGATGCACAGAGGCATTATAAGATTGAGGAGTAATGCAAAAATCAGAAGTATTCCAATCACCCTGCATTTATATTCTATGTTCCAAGTTCATAATTCGATCCCCCATCCACAGTACTGTTTGACAGAGATCGTTCATTTGATTAGCTAATTTTTGATCAATTTGCGTCTGCATATTCCAAAGCTTGGAATAATTCTTTTACTACTAGTTAACATAATCAGCAGTTTGAACAGAAGAATGTAAAGCAACACCTGTGGTTGCGGCCGTGGTGGTAACAGCAATAATGCCCGTGATTATCGCTGTAAGAGTAAAAATAAATATCTTGGTTCTATTTAATATTCCCTTTAGAATTTCAGTTACTATGTGTATAGAAGGGGAGGCTTCTCAAGGTCTATTAAGGGAAACAGGTATATGAACTCCCTCTCGGGCTCTGACAAGCAAGATACTATTATTCTTATCAATTGTGGAATCAATGCAAGTGAAAAGACGACAGTCAAGACATGATGTAGTTTGAGAATCAGGTAGAATATTGATTTGTCCTACTACCAACATAAAAGGAGATTTAACACAACCCTGTAATGGGGTTGTCCATTTGGAGGTCAAAGCTACAATAAATTGAAGTTTTTTACTATGTGTTTATGTTTTGGGTTTTTTTGTTTTTTTGGGTTTTTTTTTGAGACAGAGTCTCACTCCGTCACCCAGGCTGGAGTGCAGTGGTGCGATCTTGGCTCACTGCAAGCTCCGCCTCCCGGGTTCACACCATTCTCCTGCCTCGGCCTCCCGAGTACCTGGGACTACAGGTGCCCGCTTCTATGCCCGGCTAATTTTTTTCTTTGTATATTTAGTAGAGATGGAGTTTCACCACGTTAGCCAGGATGGTCTCGACCTCCTGACCTCGTGATCCGCCCGCCTCGGCCTCCCACAGTGCTGGGATTACAGGCGTGAGCCACCGCGCCCAGCCGAGTTTATGTTTTATATTCTCCTGTCCAAATCTGTACTGGGGTTTGGACCGTCATTAATTTCCACAGTTCTGGGTGTTCTGGGCCTACTATTGGATCAATCATTTTAGGGCGTGGAGGAGCCATACCTCTGCCTTCCCAGAAGACAGGAAAGTTGGCTTTTATTCTATACTTTTGGGTAGGTGCCTCATCAGAATAGTCAACTGGGAAGCCCCGCTCTTGATATCCCTTGTGCTGTCCAGTACAATTTACCGCAAGTTGCCCCTTAGGGGTCCAGTCGATGACGATTCCATAGGAGTTCTTTTGCAGCACTATTTGCAATGCAATCTTCCCAGGTCAGCACCTCCGCTTTCTTAGACCGTACTGTCAATTGTTCTGGGCATTTTTTCTTTCTTGGTCTAAATTGATTAGTAAGAATCTTAGCTATACGGTAGGAATTTCCTGAGGATATGACTTTTTTTTGTTTGTTTGTTTGTTTGTTTTGTTTTGTTTTGAGACTGAGTCTGGCTCTGTCGCCCAGGCTGGAGTGCAGTGGCCGGATCTCAGCTCACCGCAAGCTCCGCCTCCCGGGTTTACGCCATTCTCCTGCCTCAGCCTCCGGAGTAGCTGGGACTACAGGCACCCGCCACCTCGCCCGGCTAGTTTTTTGTATTTTTTAGTAGAGACGGGGTTTCACCGTGTTAGCCAGGATGGTCTGGATCTCCTGACCTTGTGATCCGCCCGTCTCAGCCTCCCAAAGTGCTGGGATTACAGGCTTGAGCCACCGCGCCCGGCGGATATGACTTTAGTTTTAGATTGAAAGCTCCTTCCACTAACTATATGAATAGAGGCCTCTGATCCATGATGTGTAGGGACATAAACCATCCAGCTTTGTTTGTCGTAATCTAAACATCCTGCTGCAGGCCCCAGACGTATGGGAGGAAAGCAATAACCAATGGACACATTTATTAACATTCCTTCCTCCTCTGGATGAATACGGCCTCGGTTATCAGTTGGTCCAGGCATCCAAATACTGTCATTAACATAAACCTCAACCGGGGGGGTTCCAACCAAGTGACAGGCCTAATTAAAAGCGGGAATGGGACATATATCCAATAGATATAATTTTGGGCTGCTGTAGCCCCAGGAAGGCTTACCGCCATAGCGATTACCGTAATTACAGCCACGATCCTGAGTGAATCCCAATACCTCCCCGTTTTTTGTTTTCTGTGTTAGGGTTTTTTGATTGCAGAGCGTAGGTATGTGCAGCCACAGGTTTGTCAGGCAAGGAGGTCACTGCTCTTATTCCAGCTTTGCTTCCTAGGATTAGTAAATAACAGAAGACAAACATGAGTATAGTTAGCAACATTTTTTTTTTCCAGTCAAAAAGTGACCTGTAGTGTTAGTTGGCATCTTAGTTTACTATATGTTATTAATGAGGAACCCCACTGGGGGTATGTTAATTATTTTAGCCAAGCAGTTATGTTGTTAGAAGCTGAGAAGGCGCTGTTTGTCAAAGTAACAGGGCCGAAGAAAGATGGATTTAAGATATGAGCTTAATAGAGTGTAGTAGGTATAGGTAGTAGGAAAAGTGAGAGAATGAAAAATGAATGAATGATTTGGCTTAGTCTTCTGCTTCTTCAGCATGATGTCTGGGGCCTGTGTTGTTTGCGGAAGCTGCATTGTTGAGGCTGCAGTTCTTGTAGGGTCTTTCTTAAGCTGGCTTGAATATTTTCTTCTTTCGATCCTTTGATGAGGTCATAGTCTTCAGGCTGGTGCTGGAAATTCTAGGGGGTGGTACCTGCACCAAAAGACTTTTTCAATCTTTAAAGAGCAGGTTAGTGTTTTAAGAAAAACTTGTGCTTTATTTTAATGTTTAGTGTATAGGACAACTGGATGATACCTTTTTAACTTTAGCAAATACGTCTACACACAGAATTTTTTACAATTATCATTTTAAAACTTGCTTAGGGCCGGGCGCGGTGGCTCAACCCTGTAATCCCAGCACTTTGGGAGGCCGAGGCGGGTGGATCACGAGGTCAGGAGATCAAGACCATCCTGGCTAACATGGTGAAACCCTGTCTCTACTAAAAATACAAAAAAAAACTAGCCGGGCGGGGTGGCGGGCGCCTGTAGTCCCAGCTACTTGGAGGCTGAGGCAGGAGAATGGCGTAAACCCGGGAGGCGGAGCTTGCAGTGAGCCGAGATCGCGCCACTGCACTCCAGCCTGGGCGACAGAGCGAGACTCCGTCTCAAAAAAAAAAATAAAAATAAAAATAAAAATAAAACTTGCTTAGACCTTCAGAACAAACATTATACAACCTTTCTTGCATAAATTCCTTTTTATAACATTTTTCACAACTTTCACAGACAATCTTCAATGTGCCTTAATTTTCTTTTCTTTTTTTTTTTTTTTCGAGATGGAGTCTTGCTCTGTCACCCAGACTGGAGTGCAGTGGCCCGGTCTTGGCTCACTGCAAGCTCCGCCTCCCCGGTTCACGCCATTCTCCTGCCTCAGCCTCCCGAGTAGCTGGGACTACAGGCGCCCGCCACCACGCCCGGCTAATTTTTTGTATTTTTAGTAGAGACGGGGTTTCACCACGTTAGCCAGGATGGTCTCGATCTCCTGACCTCGTGATCTGCCTGCCTTGGCCTCCCAAAGTGCTGGGATTACAGGCGTAAGTCACCGGGCCCGGCCTCTCCCCTCATTGTTGAGGAGAGATTAGACATAGCATTAGTAGGAATTCCTAAAGTGGGCCAAATCCAATTAATATCTCCTAACAATTTTTGAAAATCATTTAAGGTTTGTAAAGAATCTTTTCTAATTTGAACCTTTTGAGGCTTAATGGCTCTCTCCTGTACTTGCATTCCCAAATACTGAAAAGGAGTGGGTGATTGAATTTTGGTAGGTGCTATAAGCAATCCAGTGTTTGTAATTGCCTTTTGCAAAGATGAATAACATTGAATACGCTGGTCTCTATGTTTTGCTGCACGGATCTGGAAATTGATCTCTAACAGGCTGGATAGTTCTGCCTACCAAAGTCTGACAAATTGTGGGACTGTTTAACATACCCTGGGGTAAAACCTTCCAATGATATCTGGCTGCAGGTTCTTTATTATTAACGGCAGGAATGGTAAAGGCAAATTTTTCGAAATCTGCCTCTGCTAAAGGAATTGTAAAAACAAAAAAACAAAAAAACAAAAAAACACAAGTCTTTTAAATCTATAATAACAAGCGGCCAGTCTTTAGGGATTATAATGGGGGATGGGAGGGGAGCCCTGGTTGTGAAGCTCCCGTGGGTTGAACGACAGCGTTGTCCGCTCGGAAGTCGGTCAGCGTGCGCCATCTGCCGGACTTTTTCTTAATTACAAATACTGGGGAATTCCAAGGAGAAAAAGTGGGTAAAACATGTCCTTTTTCTAGTAATTCTTTAACTATTTCATGAAGCGCCCCAGTTTTTCCTTAGGGAGCGGCCACTGTTCGACCCAGACAGAGCGCTGGGTCATCCGTTTTAAGGGAAATTGCTCCTTCACCGTAATGAACGGCAGGGCGAGCCTGAATTTTACCGCGCGCAGCCTCAAATAATTCTTGTGTCTACTCTCAGGCCGACCCATAGTTTCCTGTTGTTACCCTGGAATTCTCCGAGCGCCCCGCTTACCTGCAGAGCTTAACAACCTTTTCATCGGCCAGGCGCCTACAGGTGGCTCACGCCTGTAATCCCAGCACTTTGGGAGGCCGAGGCAGGTGGATCACGAGGTCAGGAGATCGAGACCATCCTGGCTAACACGGGGAAACCCCGTCTCTACTAAAAATACAAAAAATTAGCCGGGCGTGGTGGCCGTCACCTGTAGTCCCAGCTACTTAGGAGGCTGAGGCAGGAGAATGGCGTGAACCTGGGAGGTTGGAGTTTGCAGTGAGCCAAGATCGCGCCACTGCACTCCAGCCTGGGGACAGAGTTAGACTCCGTCTCGAAAAAAAAAAAAACTTTTCGTCCTCGAGAGTCCTCCATCTGTCGATCCTTCATTTTCCACGCTAGAGCATTCCTTCACCAGGTTATTTGGGGGATACCACGTTGGGCGCCAGATGTTGGGGTCCAGCGTCAACACTACCCATGGATACCCAAAGTCCAGTGGCGACAAAGGAATGAGCAAAGACAAGTTAAGATTTTAAAGCAGGTCCAGGGGACCAGTTGCTGGAGTGAAGGCTGCAAAAGGTCCAGAGCTCTGGTTGCCTGACAATGTATTGAGTACAGTCTTTTGATCTAAGAAGCAGCTGGTACGGGGTGAAACGGTGAAGGAGGGGGAGCGTACGTCATTGGAAAGCTCTATAGCAGTGACGGTTATATGACTTTCCTTTAAGCCAAAAGCATATGTCTAACTATGAAGATAATCTTTAACTTATCGGGCTGTAGCTGGTGGGGGCTGGTTTTACAAGGAGCCAGGATGTCTGGTCACATTCCAGTGCTTCAAGGGAGTGTTTCAGCCCAGGGCATTCTGTGTAAAGGCGCAGAGCAGGTCATGCTCTCTGACCTGGGAACTGAATGGTTTGGGCAGATGATTCTCCTCAGGGCCCCCTACGGTTTTCCAGAGGTGTCCTACGCAGGCATGACTGCCTAAACTGGCACCCCATAAACCTTTCCACCAGCACTTTTGTTTCAGGCTCCTGGCTCTGGTGAGCTCTTCTTTTTTGGTTTTGTTTTATTTATTTATTTATTTATTTATTTATTTATCAGATGGAGTCTCACTCTGTCGCCCAGGCTGGAGTGCAATGGCGCGATCTCAGCTCATTGCAACCTCTGCCCTCCAACCTGGGCCACAGAGCAAGACTCCGTCTCAAAAAAAAAAAAAAAAAAAAAAAAAAAAAAAAAAAAAAAAAANGCTCACTGCAACCTCCACCACCCGGGCTCAAGAGTCACCACACCCACCTAATTTCTGTATTTTTAGTACAGACGGGGTTTCACCATGTTGGCCAGGCTGGTCTTGAACGCCTGACCTCAGATGATCCACCCATCTCAGCCTCCCAAAGTTCTGGGATTACAGACAGGCTTGAGCCACCACTCCCGGCCACAAATTATCTTTTACAACAGCCGTTCTGGCTTCATTGCAATGGACAAATGGAAGAGACTAGGACAATGCCACCCAGCAGGGCTTTCTGGGATGATGGAAATGATCTTAATCTTCGCTTTTCAATAGGGACATTAGCCACATGTCGCTGTCAAGCACTTGAAATGTGGTTAGTGCGACTGAGAACCTGAATTTAAAATTTTATTGAATCTTTTTTTTTTTTTTTTTTTGAGACGGAATCTCGCTCTGTGGCCCAGGTTGGAGGGCAGTGGCACAATCTTGGCTCACTGCAACCTCTTTCTCCCAGGTTCAAGCAATTCTCCTATCTCAGCCTCCCCAGTAGCTGGGACTACAGGTGCACACCACCATGCCCAGCTAATTTTTGTATTTTTAGTAGAGACGGGGTTTCACCATGTTGGTCAGGCTGGTCTCGAACTCCTGACCTCAGGTGATCCACCCGCCTTGGTCTCCCAAAGTGCATGAGCCGCCATGCCCAGCCCCCACCCTGTTTAAGAAATAAAATCTCCTCCAATAGGTCTGCCACCTGTTCCCAAGTGGATCTCCAACACTCTGCTCAACCATTCCACCAGCGTGGGTCACTCTGGTCACGTCAACCACTTCTCCACCACAAACATACAAGCAATACTAATTTATCAATTTATTCCTTTAACATACATTGATGAGGCCGGGCACGGTGGCTCAAGCCTGTAATCCCAGCACTTTGGGAGGCCGAGACGGGTGGATCACGAGGTCAGGAAATCGAGACCATCCTGGCTAACATGGTGAAACCCCGTCTCTACTAAAAAATACAAAAAACTAGCCGGGCCCAGTGGCGGGTGCCTGTAGTCCCAGCTACTCGGGAGGCTGAGGCAGGAGAATGGCGGGAACCCGGGAGGCGGAGTTTGCAGTGAGCTGAGATCCGGCCACTGCACTCCAGCCCGGGCGACAGAGCGAGACTCCGTCTCAAAAAAAAAAAAAAAAACATACATTGATGGAGAACAAAAACCTACCACAAGCCAGGTGCTGTTCTTGACACTGAGGATACAGCAGTGAAGAAAACATATTCCATCTCCTCCCTTTGATCAGCCTGCCCCTAGTTGTTTCATAAACAACTTTATTTACAAATAATCATGTATTAGTTTATGCCTCTAATGTCAGCACTTTGAGAAGCCAAGGGGAGAGGATCGCTTGGGACCAGGAATTTGAGACCAGCCTGGGCAACATAGCAAGATCCTATCTCTACAAAAAAATGTAAAAATTGGCCAGGTGCAGTGGCTCATATCTGTAATTCCAGCACTTTGGGAGGCCAAGGCAGGTGGATCACTCGAGGTCAGTAGTTCAAAACCAGCCTGGACAACATGGTGAAACCCCGTCTCTACTAAAAATACAAAAATTAGCAGGCATAGTGACAGGTGCCTGTAATCCCAGCTACTTGGGAGGCTGAAGCATGAAAATCACTTGAGCCTGGGAGGTGGAGGTTGCAGTGAGCTGAGACTGCACCACTGTGCTCTAGCCTGGGCAACAGAGTGAGACTCTGTCTCAAAAAAAAATTAGCCAGGTGTGGTGGCATGCACCTTTACTCCTAGCTACTTGGGAGGCTGAGGCAGAAGGATTGCTGGAGCCCAGGAGTTTGAGGTTGCAGTGAGCCATGATTGCACCACTCCAGCTTGGGTGACAGAGCAAGATCTTGTCTCTAAAAATAATAATAATAATAATGTATTTACAAAAACAAATAGTTTTTTGGTTTAGTTTGGTTTTTTTGAGATGGAGTCTCGCTCTGTCACCCTGGCTGGAGTGCAATGGCACGATCTCGGCTCACTGCAACCTCCGCCTCCCGGGTTCAAGTGATTCTCCTGCCTCAGTCTCCTGAGTAGCTGGGATTACAGGCACGCCCCACCACGCCTGGCTAATTTTTGTATTTTTAGTAGAGACAGGGTTTCACCACATTGGTCAGGCTGGTCTCAAACTCTTGACCTCTCAGGTGATCCACCCGCCTCAGCCTCCCAAAGTGCTAGGATTACAGGCGTGAGCCACTGTGCCTGGCCTGTTTAATGGCTTTTCTGAACTACAGCTGTAAAGTCTATATTCTCTGTCATGGCCACTGAAGTCTCTGCTCAGTTGGCTTCATGGTTAGCTAATGATTGGACAGAGATTGCCTTGAATGTCTGGAATCAGAAGAAGTCTGCCAGTCTTTGCCAAGGAGCTCTGTGTACTTCTTAGGTACACACCTTCAACACTCACCCAGGAAATTTACAACTCTGCTTTAGCTCTCACTTCCTGCTTGCACAGAGAGCCTCAAGGTCAGCCAGCGGTGTGAGCTTAGGGCTATCTCAGGTCCTTCCTAAACATGCACATATCCCCAGAAATATGTCAGAATTTTTCAAAAGTTCCTCTGAACATGTAATGCCTTCATTTTTCCTTCTAAGATTTTTTTTTTTTTTTTTTTTTTTTTTTTTTTGGAGACAGAATCTCGCTCTGTCACCCAGGCTGGAGTGCAGTGATGCGATCTCGGCTCACTGCCAGCTCCGCCTCCCGTTTCACGGCATTCTCCTGCCTCAGCCTCCCAAGTAGCTGGGACTACAGGCGCCCGCCACCGCGCCCGGCTAATTTTTTTGTGCTTTTAGTAGAGACGGGATTTCACCGTGTTAGCCAGGATTGTCTCGATCTCCTGACCTCGTGATGCGCCTGCGTCGGCCTCCCAAAGTGCTGGGATTACAGGTATGAGCCACCGCGCCTGGCCCTTTTCCTTCTAAGATTTTTAGTTAGGCTATTATTTCCCCAAATGTTAACTATTGCCACAGGCAGCTATGATGTGAAAACATTTAACAAGTAGCCCCTGGGGAGAAATGTTTAGCATTGGGTAGGTTCAGGACAGGTCAGGCCTTTCAGAGCAGGGTCTTCCAGAGTACCACTAAACAGGTCAGTAAATGACTCTTCTTGGCCGGGCGCGGAAGTTCACACTTGTAATCCCAGCACTTTGGGAGGCCGAGGTGCGTGGATCACTTGAGGTGAGGAGTTTGAGACTAGCATGGTCAACATGGTGAAACTCTGTCTCTACTGAAAACACAAAAATTAGTCAGGCATGGTGGCAGGTGCCTGTAGTCCCAGCTACTCAGGAGGCTGAGGCAGGAGAATCGCTTGAACCCAGGAGGAGGAGGTTGCAGTGAGCTAAGATCACGCCACGGCAACACACACACACACACACACAAGATCATATCTTGAATGAGGCTTTGAAGGAGCTGCACCTCTGTTCCTTTCCCTGTGGTATCAAGATTGTGAGCTGTTGTTATTTTTCAAGGCTACCCTCCGAGCTGGAAAGCCGGGAATAAGACTAGAGTGAGTTAAAATTCTACAGAGCTTGCTGGGTTTTTTTAAATGTGCTTTTTTTCTTTTTTTTTTTTTTAATTAAATGCTCTGCAAATTACTGTAAGCTTTTGGTTAATTTCCAGAGTTGTGAAAATGTTGATTCTGTCAAATGTTACTGATTTTTTTCATCACTTTTGTAGAAAGGCAAATTTTTACTCTGTCATTTTGCTGACGTTCTTTTTTTTCCCCTTTGATGCTTAAATTATCTTTAATTTGGCCAGTGAAAGCTTTTCTCTCTGGCTTCAAGGTCCTTTTGACATACTCCTATTGGTTTTTTGCTGACCGTTTTTTCTTCCTTTCCGGACTAACTAGATGTTCTAGGCTTCCCCCTCCCCCAAACCTGCCTCAGCCTACCAAGTAGCTAGGACTACAGGAGCACGCCACCATGCCTGGCTAATTTTTAAATTTTTTGTAGAAATGGGGTCTTGCTGGGCCGGGCGTGGTGACTGACACCTGTAATCCCAGCACTTTGGGAGGCCAAAGCAGGCAGATCACGAGGTCAGGAGATCAAGACCATCCTGGCTAACAAAGTGAAACCCCGTCTCTACTAAAAATACAAAAAATTAGCCAGGTGTGGTGACTATAGTCCCAGCTACTCGGGAGGCTGAGGCAGGAGAATGGCTTGAACCCGGGAGGCAGAGCTTGCAGTGAGCCGAGATCGCCCCACTGCACTCCAGCCTGGTTGACAGAGCAAAACTCCGTCTCAGAAAAAAAAGAAATGGGGTCTTGCTATGTTGCCCAGGCTGGTCTAATTTTTCCAAAAAGCCCTGGGCTAGGTGGAGATTGGCAGTCAGAAATGATCTGGGTGTTAAGTGTGCCCATTGTTATTGGGGTATGTGGCTCCCAGATCCTCTTAGCAGATAAATGGGAACACACACACAAACTTACTTCTATATTTATCTATAGATTTTGAAAACCATGAATTCACAACAGTACCTCCAATTCAATAGGGATTATTCTTGATTTTTTTGTTTCTTTTTTATTTTCCTTGAGACAGAGTCTCACTTTGTCACCCAGGCTGGAGTGCAGTGGCGCAACCTTTGGCACAGTCTCAGTTCACTGCAGCCTCGACCTGCTGGGCTTGAGCAATTCTCCTGCCTCAGGCTCCTAAGCAGGTGAGACCACAGGCCCGCGCCACCATGCCCGGCTAATTTTTTACTTGTAGAGACAGGGTCTCACTATGTTTCCCAGGTTGGTCTGGAACTCCTGGACTCAAGAGATCCTCCCACCTCGGCCTCCCAATGTGCCAGGATTGCAGTGGCCGGGTGCAGAGGCTCACGCCTGTAATCCCAGCATGTTGGGAGGCCAAGGCAGGTGGATCACTTGAGTCCAGGAGTTCGAGACCAGCCTGGCCAATGTGGTGAAATCCCGTCTCTACTAAAAAATAAAAATTAGCCAGGCGTGGTAGCAGGAGCCTGTAATCCCAGCTACTTGGGAGTCTGAGGCAGGAGAATCACTTGAACCTGGGAGGTGGAGTTTACAGTGAGCCGAGATCATGCCACTGCACCCAGCCTGGGTGACAGAGCAAGACTCTGTCTCAAAACAAAAACAAACAGAAAAACGAAGTACTGGGATCAGAGGCATGAGCCACCACACCCGGCCTCTGCATTTCATGAGCACTTATTTTGTGCTATGTGCTTTTTGGATATGACCTCAAAGAATCCTGTAACACAGCTGCCCTCATTCTCATTTTAACTACGAGCATAGTGGCTCAGAGATGAGTCACCTGCCCACAGCCCATCAGCTGATAAACACTGGAGTTGGGTTTGAAACTCTGAAAGCAATGAGGACCACATCATTTTCACTCCCCTTCGTGGCTCCAACTCAAACCAACCCAAGAAAGAAGATGTGGAGATTGTGTTACCTTTCATAACTGGGAAGCGCGGGTGAGTGGAGGGGGCCAGATTCAGGATCTGCCTTTCTTTTTTTTTTTTTTTTTTTTTTGAGACGGAGTCTTGCTCTGTCGCCCAGGCTGGAGTGCAGTGGCGCGATTTCGGCTCACTGCAACCTCCACCTCCCAGGTTCACGCCATTCTCCTGCCTCAGCCTCCTGAGTAGCTGGGACTACAGGTGCCCACCACCACGCCCGGCTAATTTTATGATCGGCCTTTCTTTATCTGTCTATGATCTGTTTGCTCCAGAATGTAACCTTCTAGACCAAAGGTTGGCAAACATCTGAAAAGGGCCAAATAGTACATATTTTTGGGCCTCGAGGACTCTCTGCTACAACTCTGCTGTCATAGCACAAATGCATCACAGACAATACATAAATGCATGGGCATAAGACAATTTGTTGGCCGGGCACAGTGGCTCACGCCTGTAATCCCAGCACTTTGGGAGGCCAAAGCAGATTAGGGTTTTCCAAGGCTGCAGGGAGGCAGGAGTGTGGAGTGACTGCTCAGTAAGTATGGGAGGCTGGGCATGGTGGCTCACGCCTGTAATCCCAGTACCCTGGAAAGCCGAGGGAGGAGGATTACTTGAGGCCAGGAGTTTGAGACCAGCCTAGGCAACAGAGCGAGGCCTCATCTCTACGAAACATTTAAAAATTAGCTGAGCATGGTGGCACATGCCTGTGGTCCCAGCTGCTCAGGAGGCTGAGGTGGGAAGATTGTTTGAGCCCAGGAGGCTGAGGCTGCACTCAGTAGTGATTGTGCCATTGCAGTCACTCTGGGTGACAGAAGAAGACCCTCTCTCAACAAAAACAAAAATAAATAAAAGGATGGGATGTCCTTTTGGGGTGAGGAGAATGTCCTGGAACTAGATAGTAGTGACAGTTGCACGATATTGTAAATGTACTAAATGTCACTGAATTGCATACTTTATTTATTTATTTATTTATTTATTTATATATTTTTTTTTTTTTGAGACGGAGTCTTGCTCTGTCACCCAGGCTGGAGTGCAGTGGCCGGATCTCAGCTCACTGCAAGCTCCACCTCCCGGGTTTACGCCATTCTCCTGCCTCAGCCTCCCGAGTAGCTGGGACTACAGGCGCCCGCCACCTCGCCCGGCTAAGTTTTCGTATTTTTTAGTAGAGACGGGGTTTCACCGTGTCAGCCAGGATGGTCTCGATCTCCTGACCTCGTGATCCGCCCGTCTCGGCCTCCCAAAGTGCTGGGATTACAGGCTTGAGCCACCGCGCCCGGCCTGAATTGCATACTTTAAATTATATGCTTTAAATGGTAACATTTATGAAATGAAGGGAATACTTTAGGATGAAAGAACACTAGACAGTAACTCAAACCCACATGAAAGGCCAGGCGTGATGACTCTTGCCTGTAATCCCAGCACTGTGAGAGGCTGAGGCGGGCGGATCACCTGAGTTCGGGAGTTTGAGACCAGCCTGGCTAACATGATGAAACCCCGTCTCTACCAAAAAATACAAAAATTAGCTGGGTGTGGTGTCATGTGCCTGTAGTCCCAGCTACTTGGGAGGCTGAAGTAGGAGAATCACTTGAACGCGGGTGGCCGAGGTTGACGTGAGCTGAGATCGCGCCACTGCCCTCTAGTCTGGGCGACAAAGTGAGACCCTGTCTCAAAAAAAAAAAAAAAAAAAGAAGTCCGCATGAAGAAATAAAGAACCCCTTCCCACCACTGGCATTTTCTGCAACTGCCTCCCATATAAATTCCTTTTGTCCTCAAATTTGGGTAGTGATGAAGCATGGACTCGGGGCAAGTTGCCTAGGTTCGAATCCCAGCCCTACCACTTACAAGCTGTGTGATCACAGTCAATTGTTGACCTCTCTGTGTCTCAATTTTCTCCTCTGTAAAGGAGGATAATAACTGTGCTTTTCTCGTAGTGTTATTGTGAAGACTGTTAGTGTCCCCCTCACCCACCAAGTCAGAGAACACCAGAATCACACATGTGGTTGAACAAATGTCTTTTCCTCCCCTCCCCTCCCCTCTCTTTTCCTCTTTCTTTGAGGCGGAGTCTCACTCTGCTGCCCAGGCTGGAGTGCAGTGGTGCAATCCCGGCTCACTGCAACCTCCGTCCTCCAGGTTCAAGCAATTCTCCTGCCTCAGCCTCCTGAGTAGCTGGGACTACAGATGCGTGCCACCACGCCTGGCTAGTTTTTGCATTTTTAGTAAAAACGGGGTTTCGCCATGTTGGCCAGGCTGGTCTTGAACTCCTGACCTCAAGCGATCTGCCTGCCTCAGCCTCCCAAAGTGCTGGAATTACAGGCATGAGCCACCATGCCCAGCCAGTTGAACAAATTTCAGTGTATTACTTGTCACAGCAAAAGACAATAGACACCACAGGTAGCTGTTACTGAAACACCAGTTCAGTCAGCTGCTTGCCACACAGAAAGCCAATCACTGAGACACTAGTACTGCCCATGAAGAAGGTTTTGATTAGGTGCTACAACCGAGGAGATGGGAGATCAGTCTCAGATCCATCTTCCTGACTGATCAAAATTAGGCGTTTAAGCTGGGCGTGTGACTCATGTGTGTAATCCTAGCACTTTGGGAGGCCGAGGCAGGCGGATCACCTGAGGTCGGGAGTTCAAGACCAGCCTGACCAACATGGAGAAACCCCGTCTCTACTAAAAATACAAAATTAGCCGGGCGTGGTGGCACATGCGTATAATCCCAGCTACTCAGGAGGCTGAGGCAGGAGAATTGCTAGAACCCCGGAGGCAGAGGTTGAGGTGAGCTGATATCGTGCCATTGCACTCCAACCTGGACAACAAGAGCAAAACTCTGTCTCAAAAATTAATTAATTAATTAATTAAAAATTAGGAGTTTATATAGCAGGGAAGAAATGTAACAATGTGTGAGAAAATGACAGGTAGGTAGGGGTAAGGAAGAGAAACTGGTCAACAGGAAGCAGATGGTCAATTAGGCAATCATGATGGGTGAGGGGTCTGACATCTCATTGTCCAGGTGTGATCTGCTAAGTTTCAGCTCCTTGATACTATCTGAGAGGCCTGATGGTTGGTTTCCTGGGAAAGGAACTCAGATAAGACAAATGTAACTTTCTCAAGTCAATTCTATGTTTATTGAAAGAAATCATTAATATAAGTTCTATGGGACAGTGGGGATAGTTTCATAACCATGGGGTATCTCAGTAGGAGAATGTAATAAAGGGCTTATTATATGATTGGGGTTTGTGTTAAGTTCTTTAGGGGAGGATTCTAGGTTGGATGCTATCAGGAAGAGGGGGTAATCTTATGACTAGGCATTCTAATAAGTCTTTTTTTTTTTTTTTTTTTTTTTTTGAGATCAAGTCCTGCTCTGTTGCCCAGGATGGAGTTCAGTGAGGCAATCTCAGCTCATTGCAACCTCCACCTCCCAAGAAGCTGGGAATACAGGCACCTGTCACCACGGTTAGGTAATTTTTTGTGTTTTTGTAGAGACAGGGTTTCACCATGTTGGCCAAGTTGGTCTCAAACTCCTGACCTTAAGTGATCCACAAAGTGCTGGGATTACAGGCGTGAGCCACCAAAGAACTAATAAATCTTAATATGCAAGGAGTAAAGACTAGACTGAGGCTAACGCCATGATTGATAAAAGAGAGTGCTATGAGCTGCGTGTTTAATTACCTCTAAAATTCGTATGTTGAAATCCTAACCCATAAGATGATGTGATTAGGAGGTGGTAATTTGGGATTAGTAATTAGGTCATGAGGTCAGAGCTTTCATTAGTGCCCTTATAAAAGAAACCCTGGAAAGCTTCCTTCACCCTTTCCACCATGTGAGAACACAGCAAGAAGGCACCATCTATGAATCAGGAAGCAAGCTCTCGCCAGCTACCAAATGTACCAGCACCTTGATAGCTGGAAGTGCTGGGCAAAGTTCTAGCAATGCCATGATCAGCTAGAGGACCAGATGAGCTCCTAGAACACCATGGTCACCTAGCAAGGCCATGGCAGCTCCTGGCAACACCAAAGCCAGCTGTGAGCTTCAGGCCTGCTCTTGACCACTCTTCTCCTCTCAGGATTAAACTAGCTATGTCATGTAGAGCATGTAGAACAATGTCTGATAAATCTTTTTTCGAGACAGAGTCTCACTCACTGTATCACCCAGGCTGGTTGCTCACTGCAACCTCTGACTCCTGGGTTCAAGCAATTCTCCTGCCTCAGCCTCCCCAGTAGCTAGGATTACAGGTGTGCATCACCATGCCCAGCTAGTTTTTGTATTTTGTATTTTTTTAATGTTTTAGCAAACTTGGTTATTAGAACAAAAAAAAATACATCATGATTTTGCATGATTTTCTCTCCCACAAAAGCATGGGTGAAAACCAGTAACTTACCTATAAAAATATTTTATTTAGGACTCTAATAAGATAATATGTACATTTATACCTTGTCTCGTGAGTATTTAAATGGGGGAGACGTTCACCTGAAAAAAGTTTTCCCCAGGAAACCCATAGTTTCTTGGCTCAACTGATCCATTAAAAAAGTCCACCTAGGGCCAGGTGCGGTGGCTCACACCTGTAATCCCAACACTTTGGGAAGCAGAGGCAGGCAGATCACCTGAGGTCGGGAGTTTGAGCCCAGCCTGACCAACATGGAGAAACCCTGTCCCTACTAAAAATACAAAATTAGCTGGGTGGCGCTAATGGTGGCGCATGCCTGTAATCCCAGTTACTCAGGAGGCTGAGGCAAGATAATTGCTTGAATCTGGGAGGCGGAGGTTGCAGTGAGCCGAGATCGCACCATTGCACTCCAGCCTGGGCAAGAAGAGCGAAACTTCGTCTCAAAAAAAAAAAAAAAAAAAAAAAAAAAAGCAGACCATCCTGTCCAATGATACCCATTCCATTGGCTCATCCTCAGCTGTCAATACACACCATTTCTGGTTCCATGTCTTTATTAGCAACCACAAAGTGGCCACAGATGAGATCTCCAACCTGCACATATGGTCTGTTTTCTTCTAGTTGCACCTTCAAATGCCAAGTGAAACAAAGAAGCTGGCTCACTCCCTCCAACATCAACTCTAAATATATCTCCAGATTTAGCTGTTACTATGCCAATCACATGGTCTCCTTTCACTCGAACATACTCTGTTCCCGGGGCTGCAGCACTCCCAGCCCGGCAGTGTCTCAGCTTTCCTGGTCCTAGCTCTTGTATTTTTTAGTAGAGACAGGGTTTCACCATTTTGGCCAGTCTGGTCTCGAACTCCTGACTTCAAGTGATCTGCCTGCCTCAGCCTCCTAAAGTGCTGGGATTACAAGCGTGAGCCACCAGGCCCGGCCTGATAAATCTTAAGTGCTGTAATTACTGAGTATCCATCATTCAGACAGACAATTTACACCTATTACTAGTGCACTATATTAAAACTCATAGTAACATGTCCAGGCATGGTGGCTCCTACCTGTAATCCCAGCACTTTGGGAGGCCAAAACAGGTGGACCCACCTGAGGTCAAGAGTTCAAGGCCATTCTGGCCAACATGGTGAGACCCCGTCTCTACTAAAAATACAAAAATTAGCCAGGCAGGGTGGTGCTCACCTGTAATCCCAGCTACTCTGGAGGCTGAGGCGGGAGAATCACTTGAACCTGGGAGCAGATGTTGCCATGAGCTGAGATCATGCCACTGCACTCCAGCCTGGGCGACAGAGTGAGACTCCGTCTCAAAAAAATACAGAAATAGGCCGGGCGCAGTGGCTCAAGCCTGTAATCCCAGCACTTTGGGAGGCCAAGACGGGTGGATCACGAGGTCAGGAGATCCAGACCATCCTGGCTAACACGGTGAAACCCTGTCTCTACTAAAAAATACAAAAAACTAGCCGGGCGAGGTGGCGGGCTCCTGTAGTCCCAGCTACTCGGGAGGCTGAGGCAGGAGAATGGCGTGAACCCGGGAGGGGGAGCTTGCAGTGAGCTGAGATCCGGCCACAGCACTCCAGCCTGGGCGACAGAGCGAGACTCCGTCTCAAAAAAAAAAAAAAAAAAAAAGTAAAAAATAAAAAAATAAATAAAACTCACAATAACAGTGTGAGTCACTGTAGTTGTTTCATTTCACAGCTGAGGAAACGGAGACTCCCAAAAAGTGAGGCTCAAGGTATCAGCGTTGTATATGGGTTCAGACAGAGTCTTTTGACATTGGAGTTGACTGGCTAGTTTCTGCCTGGCCTCTAAATGACTCTCCTCTGTGTCAGGTGCTTCATCACTCACCCCACTTTTCAGGAAGGTGTGTGTCCCCATCCTGTTCCTTGCTCTTCTTCCTGGCTTGGGGAGATGTGGTTCTGAGGACGGACTGCAATGCATGAGGTTATAAAAACCCACAGTCCAGAGAGGGGATGGAGGGCGAAGGGAGTAGAGAGAAGGAGAAGATGGAGGAAGTGTGTGAGCCCAAGGAGCCAGGCAACCCTGGTGAGTCGCTCCCACCCCTTCCGTGGGATGTTGGTAGTGAAACAGAAAAGGTTCCCTTGTCCCTCTTGCAGGGCGTGTGACAGGGGGTGTGGCTCACATCTTCGGTACCCCGCTGCTCAAACCTCCAGGGGGAGCGTGCAGATGGGCAGGTTGTGGAGCTCCAACCCCATGACAGCATCTTGAGGTGAATACTTACAGCTCTTGAGGGCCCCGTGGGCATGTGTTACAGCGTGCCCTTTCAGTTTTGCCGTCCGCAGGTGGCTGATGTTCACGAGCTCAGTTAGACTCTGCCTTATTGCAAGGACAGACAGCTTTCTCTCTCCCGGGGTTTTGGCCTTAGTGTACTGGAAAAATTGGATCACATGTGATCCAATTGGGTGATCCGAATGGAAGGTGGGTGCAAGTTTTTTTTACTGAGTGGTGGCAGCTCTCAGCGAGGTGCATGGGGACGTCAGAAGGGGAATGGAGTGGGAAGGTGGTGGTCTTCCCCTGGAGTTGGGCAGCCCAGCGGTCAGGCTATCCTCCTATCGCCACAGGCAAACTCCACATTGTTCAACGGATTGAAGGCCTGCCGGTGTCTGCTGGTGTCTGTCAGTGTCCTCTCCTGCTGGTGTGTTCCTCTGGACTTCCAGCTACTTGTGTCTCTGGCCGCCAGGGTCTCGGGGTTTTTATAGACACAGAATGGGGGCATGGCAGGCCAGGGTGTTGGCAAATGCAACATTTGGGCACAAAACCAGAAATGTTTGTCTTTGGGCTGGAGGAGGTGGCTCACACCTGTAATCCCAGCACTTTGGGAGGCCGAGGTGGGCGGATCACTTGATGATGTGGTTTAGCCCACCACCACGCCCGGCTAAATTTTTGTATTTTTAGTAGGGACGGGGTTTCACCGTGTTAGCCAGGATGGTCTTGATCTCCTGACCTTGTGATCTGCTTGCCTCGGCCTCCTAAAGTGTTGGGATTACAGGCGTGAGCCACCATGCCTGGGCACCCAATAGTTATTGATTGCCACAAACAAATTGCCACAAATGGCCCAGCTTAAACAACATACCTTTATTATTTATAGTTTTTATGGGTCAGGAATCTGGGCATGACTTAGCTGGATCCTTTGCCTAGGGTCTCTCACAAGACTGCAATCAAGGAGATGGCCAGGACTAAGGTTTCATATGAAGACTCAACTGGGGAAGGATTCACTTCCAAGCTCATTCATGTGACTGTTGGCAGAATCAGTTCCTTTTGTGCTGTTGGGCAGATTATCTCAGTTCCTAACTGGCTGTTGGCCAGAGGACACCCTCAGCGTTTTGCCACATGGGTTTCTCCAACATAGCAACTTGCTTCATCAAAGCCATCAAGGGGAAAAGTCTGCTAGCAAGATAGAAGTCAGAATATTTTGTAATATAATCTCAGAAGTGACAGTTACTCAATGATGAAGTATTCTATTGGTTAGAAGCAAGATAATCACCAGTGGAGGATCACAGAAGGCCATGAATACTAGGAGGTGAGGACCATTTTAGAAGCTACTTACTACACCCCACCAGAACATAAAAATATAAATTCTATTAGAGCAGGAACACTTTGGTTCATGTTAACCATCACTTCTCTAGTGTTTTAATGAGTGAATGGAGGCTGGGCATGGTGGCTCACACCTGTAATCCCAGCACTTTGGGAGGCTGAGGCAGGTGGAGCACCTGAGGTCAGGAGTTCAAGACCAGCCTAGGCAACATGGTGAAACCCTGTCTTTATTAAAAATACAAAAATTAGTCAGACATGGTAGTGTGCATCTGTAATCCCAGCTACTCAGGAAGCCAAGGCACAAGAATCACTTGAACCTAGGAAGTAGAGGTTGCAGTGAGCTGAGATCACACCATTACACTCCAGCCTGGGTGACAGAGTGAGACTCCATCTCAAAAAACAAACCAAAAACAGAGTGAATGGCATATAGTAGGTGATAAATTAATGTTGGTAAAATGAAAGATTCAATGGGGTAAGCTATGTGGTTTTAGAGTGGAATAGCTAGAGATTGCTTCAATTCAACAATTTTTTATTACATTCAGGAATTCTATTCACAGAATCGTCAAGGAGCAGTGGATGGGTGTAATTGTCATGACAGGTAAAACCAGGGGTGATAAATTGTGGGGTGAACACAGACGTAGAAGAGTCACTGGATAAATCTGCTGGCTTGCATCACTGTGTAGGGGTCCTGGATGTGGTCAGCCAGTATTAGGCTTAGTGAATACCATACACCTACAAGGATGTATCACTTAGCTATTGCTGCATAACAAAATGCTCCCAAAATTAATGGCTTAGGCTAATAATTTATTTGGTACACAATTGTGTGGTTCACCAACTGGGGTCAGATTCAGCTGGAAAGTTCTGCTGGGTATAGCTGGGCTCATTTATGCATCTGTGTTCAGCTGATGGGTTGGCTAAATCTGGCTACTCTTGAATGCTTTGGCAACTTCAAAATACAGCTGAAAATACTTTGACAAGGCTCTTCTTGAGAGGCAAACTCACTATCCCCTCTCCTAGAATCTGAGCAGGCTTGGATTGCTTCAACCAACAGAGTACAGCAGAAGCGATATTATATAACCTCCAAGGCTAGATCATAAAACATCATGCAAGCGTCTGTCTTGTTTGCAGGAAGATTCACTTCCAGAGCCTTGAGACACTATGTAAAAAGTTCAACTACCCTGAGACTGCAGTGATGGAGATGTCATGTGGAGGGACCACATGGAGAGTTCCTAAAGCTACAGGGGGAGAGAGAGAGAGAGAAAGAGATTGATCCCCCAAGAGACTTCAATCATTTGAGTCATCCCAGTCCAGGAACCAGACATGTGAATGAAGAAGCTTCCAAATAATCCCAGCTACCAGATACCAGCTCCCAGCTACTGTAGGCACTCCCCCACTCTTCAAGTCTCCCCACCGTAAGCCCTAGACGTCAGAGACAAACCATCCCCACTATGCCCTGTCCAAACTTCAGATCCACAAAAACCATGAGGATATTTTAAAAAGGACGGGTGCAGTGGCTCACGCCTGTAATCTCAGCACTTTGGGAGTCTGAGGCGGGTGGATCATGAGGTCAGGAGATCGAGACCATCCTTGCTAACAAGATGAAACCCCATCTCTACTAAAAACACGAAAATTAGCCAGATATGGTGGCGGGCACCTCTAGTCCCAGCTACTCGGGAGGCTGAGGCAGGAGAATGGCGTGAACCCAGGAGGTGGAGCTTGCAGTGAGCCGAGATCCCACCACTGCACTCCAGCCTGGGCAACAGAGCGAGAGACTCCGTCTCAAAAAAAAAAAAAAAGATTGCTGTTTTATGCCACTAAGTTCTCGGATGGTTTCTTATACAGCAACAGAAAACTGGAACAGGGCTGGATGCAATGGCTCATGACTGTAATCCCAACACTTTGGGAGGCTGAGACAGGTGGATCACCCGAGGTCAGGAGCTCAAGACCAGTCTGGCCAACATGGTGAAACCCCATCTCTACTAAAAAAAATACAAAAAGTTAGCCAGGTGTGGTGGTGTGAGCCTGTAATCCCAGCTACTCGGAAGGCTGAGGCAGGAGAATTGCTTCAACCGGGGAGGCAGAGGTAGCATTGAGCCAAGATCACACCATTGCACTCCAGCCCGGGCAATGAGAGAGAAACTCCATCTCAAAAAAAAAGAGGAAAAAGAAAAGAAGAAAGGAAACTGGAACAGATAACCTCACTCACAGCTGGAGGGTGGTCGGCTGACAGTTTAGGCCATGAGGGTGACTGAGCCACGGGCCTCTCATCTTTCAGGCTACCTCCGGCTTATTCACATGATGGTTAAGAGTGGCAAGATCAGTGCGAAATGACAAAGTAGGCAGTTCCAAGCCCGCGTTCCCCACAGAAACATCAAAAAACAAGCAGAAACTGTCAGATGCAACTTTGTCAGAACTCTGGGAAACAGTCAAAGGTTTACGGTAGTCCAGTGAATGCCGAATCCAGAAGAAAGACAACTTCAAAACGATAGAAAGCTTTTGACATTTCGACTTGCCTTTGCCCCCCTTGCCACTGCCCTCCCTTGTGTGACAGCAGTAGAGGGAAGAGGGAAGCCCCACACTCCCAGCGTGAGACTCGTTCCTCCTTCCAGAGGGAGCAGAGCAGACTTTATTTGCAAATGATAGTGTATATCCGCTCTAAGCTGTCTGGGAGCCACCTGAAGGACAAGGCGCTCATCTCCGTTTTTCCTGCCTTGGCACTCAGGCTGGAAAAGTGGTGGCACTGCTCAAAAGCACTGCAAGCCTAACTAACAAACCATAGACGTCTATTCCAAAGATTACCGTCAAAACACACAACAGACGGCCTAAGGCTCAGGAGCAAAAGCTGGGGCGCGTTTCCTGGGGAAATTAGAAGCACCTGCATGCACAGGGGGATTTACAAACACAGGGTTATGACCCCGGCAAGATGCACGCTCAGAAAAAACCTGAGAAGACCCTAAGATATGCTTAGCTGATCCCTAGGCTCAGTGCAAGCCGGAGGAAATGGTAAAAGAGTGCTCCAGCACAGGGCCAATCTGCAAAGACTGAGCGAGGGAAAGATTTTTTGTTTGGGTGGTTTGCTTGCTTTTTTAACTCTTGGTGTTCAAGAAAAATCTGTCAAAACACTAGCTGAACACAAGCTAAGGAACAGAGACGTCAGTGACCACATGCAACAAGTTATATAGTCTTTGCCAGAATTGTTTTGGAAAGTCATTAAACCAAAACTACTACAGTTTTTAACAATAAAACAACAAACCAGCAAACCCTGAAACAGTGGGCGAATCTGACATCCAAATGTATCACATTACGAATATTCAAATGTCCAGTTTTTAACAAGAAAAATCACAAGGTATAGAGAGAAATAGGAAATGATGGCCCATTCAAAGGGGAAGAAAATGGCAAATTGACAGGAATTATTCCTGAGAAAGTCCAGATCTGAGATTTACTAGACAAAGACTTTAAAACAGTTGTCTTAAATATGCTCAAAGAGCTAAGGGAAAACATGGACAAAAATCTAAAGGAAACCAGGAAAACAATGTATGAATAAAATGAGACTATCAATAAAGAAATGGCTGGGTGCAGTGGCTCACGCCTGTAATCCCAGCACTTTAGGAGGCTGAGTTGGGTGGATCAGGAGTTCGAGACCAGCCTGGCCAACGTGGTGAAACCCCATCTCTACTAAAAATATAAAAATTAGCGGGTCGTTGTGGCAGGCACCTGTAATCTCAGCTACTCAGGAAGCTGAGAGGGGAGAATCGCTTAAACACAAGAGTTGGAGGCTGCAGTGAGCTGAGGTTGTGCTACTGCACTCCAGCCTGAGTGACAGAGTGAGACCCTGTCTCAAAAAAAAGAAAAAGAAAAAAAAAGTATGGAGGTCAGAAGACAGTGTGATGACATATTTAAAATGCTGAAAGAAAAAAAATCAACAAAGAACTCAACATCTTTCAAAACTGTCTTTCAGGCCAGGCGCGTTGGCTCACGCCTGTAATCCCAGCACTTTGGGAGGCCGAGGCGGGTGGATGACCTGAGGTCAGGAGTTCGAGACCAACCTGACCAACATGGAGAAACCCCATCTGTACTAAAAATACAAAAACTAGCTGGGCATGGTGGCACATGCCTATAATCCCAGCTACTCGAGAGGTTGAGGCAGGAGAATCGCTTGAACCCAGAAGGCGAAGGTTGCAGTGAGCCAAGATTGCACCACTAAACTCTAGCCTGGGCAACAGAGTGAGACTCTGTCACAAAAAAAAAAAAAAAAAAAGAAAGAAAGAAAGAAAAAAAAAGCAGAGACTGGCAGAATATTTTATTTTATTTTTGAGACAGAGTTTCCCTCTTTTTGCCCAGGCTGGAGTGCAATGGTGCGATCTTGGCTCACCATAACCTCCGCCTCCCAGGTTCAAGCGATTCTCCTGTTTCAGCCTCACAAGTAGCTGGGATTACAGGCGCCTGCCACCACGCCTGGCTAATTTTTTGTATTTTTAGTAGAGATGGGGTTTCACCATGTTGGCCAGGATGGTCTCGATCTCTTGACCTCGTGATCTGCCCACCTCGGCCTCCCAAAGTGCAGGGATTACAGGCGTGAGCCACCGCGCCTGGCCTAGATTGGCAGAATAATTTTTTAAAACGTGATCTATGTCTTTTTTTTGAGACAGAGTTTCACTCTTATTGCCCGGGCTGGAGTGCAATGGCGCAATCTCGGCTCACTGCAACCTCTGCCTCCTGGGTTCAAGCGATTCTCCTGCCTCAGACTCCCGAGTACCAGGGATTACAGGCACCCACTACCACATCCAGCTGATTTTTTGTATTTTTAGTAGAGACGGGGTGTCATCATGTTAGCCAGGGTGGTCCTGAACTCCTGACGCCCGGCCTAAACATGATCTATGTCTTGTCTACAAGAGACTCATTTTAGATGCAAAGATACAAACAGATTGAAAGTGAAATGGGCCAGGCGCGGTGGCTCAAGCCTGTAATCCCAGCACTTTGGGAGGCCGAGATGGGTGGATCACGAGGTCAGGAGATCGAGACCATCCTGGCTAACACAGTGAAACCTCGTCTCTGCTAAAAAAATATAAAAACCTAGCCGGGCGAGGTGGCGGGCGCCTGTAGTCCCAGCTACTCGGGAGGCTGAGGCAGGAGAATGGCGTAAACCCGGGAGGCGGAGCTTGCAGTGAGCTGAGATCCGGCCACTGCACTCCAGCCTGGGTGACAGAGCGAGACTCTGTCTCAAAAAAAAAAAAAAAGAAAGTGAAATGATGAAAAAGATATTCCATGCAGCCGGACAAGGTGGCTCACACCTGTAATCCCAACACTTTAGGAGGCCGAGACAGGCAGATTGCCTGAGCTCAGGAGTTCAAAATCAGCCTGGGCAACATGGCGAAACCCCATCTCTACTAAAAATACAGGTTTGGGCATCGAGGCACATGCCTGTAGTCCCAGCTACTTGGGACGCTGAGGCAGGAGAATCACTTGAACCCAGGAGGCAGAGGCTACAGTGAGCCAAGATCGTGCCACTGCACTCCAGCCTGAGCAACAGAGCGAGACTGTCTCAAAAAATAATACTAATAAATTTTTAAAAAGTTATTCCATGCAAATAGTAATCAAAAGAATTAGTGTGCCTGTACTAACATCAGATCAAACAGACTTTAAGTCAAAAGTTATCACAAGAGAAAAAGAAAGACATTATATATTGATAAAAGGATTGGTTCATCAAGTAGACATAACAGTTATAAACATACACGCACCAAACCAAAGAGGGCTAAAATATATGAAGCACACATTGACAGAGCTGAATGGAGAAATAGGCAGCACTCCAATGAAAGTTGGAGACTTAAATACACCACTTTCAATAATGGAGAGACTATCTAAACAGAAGATTAATAAGAAAATAGAGGATTCGAGGTCAGGTGCAGTGGCTCATGCCTGTAATCCCAGCATTTTGGGAGGCTGAGGCGGGAGCATCGCTTGAGCCTAGAAGTTTGAGACCTGCCTGGACAACATACAGAGAATTCGTCTCTACAAAATACATATATATATATATATATATATATATATATATATATATTTTTTTTTTTTTTTTTTTTTTTTTTTTTGAGACGGAGTCTCACTCTGTCTCCCAGGCTGGAGTGCAGTGGCCGGATCTCAGCTCACTGCAAGCTCCGCCTCCTGGGTTTACGCCATTCTCCTGCCTCAGCCTCCTGAGCAGCTGGGACTACAGGCGCCCGCCACCTTGCCCAGCTAGTTTTTTGTATTTTTTAGTAGAGACGGGGTTTCACCGTGTTAGCCAGGATGGTCTCGATCTCCTGACCTCGTGATCCGCCTGTCTCGGCCTCCCAAAGTACTGGGATTATAGGCTTGAGCCACCACGCCTGGCCCCATATATATATTTTTAAATTAGCCAGGCATTATGGTGCACACCTGTGGTCCTAGCTACTCTGGAGGCTGAAGTGAGAGGATTGCTTGAGCCCAGGAGGACAAAGCTGCAGTGAGCCATGACTGCACCACTGCACTCTAGGCTAGGTGACAGAGCAAGACTCTGTCTCAAAAAAGAAAAAGGAAGGAAGGAAGGAAGGAAGGGAGGGAGGGAGGGAAAGAGAGAGGGAAAGAGAGAAAGAGGGAGGCAGAGAAAGAGAGAAAAAGAGAAAGAGACAGAGAAAGAGAGAAAAAGAGAAAGAGACAGAGAAAAGGGAAAGTAAAGGGAAGGGAGGGGAGAGGAGGGGAGGGGAAGGGAGGGGAGGGGAGGGGAGGAAAAGGGAGAAAAGACAACACATCAAAGTTTATGAGCTGCGGCAAAAACAGCACTGAGGCTGAGGCAGGAGAATCACTTGAATGCCGGAGGCAGAGGTTGCAAAGAGCCAAGATCGCACTACTGCACTCCAGCCTGGGCAACAAGAGTAAAACGCCATTTAAAAAAAAAAAAAAGCCTTCCAACAAAGAAAAGCCCACGACCAGATGGTGAATTCTACCAAACATTTAAAGAATTAACACTAATCCTTCTCAAACTCTTCCAAAAAATTGAAGCGAAGGAACACTTCCAAACTCATCCTTTGAGACCAGCATTATCCTGTTACCAAAGCCAGACACAGACACTATAAGGAAAAAAAAAAAACAAACTACAAATCAATATCCCTAATGCATATTGATGTAAAACTCCTCAAGAAAACAGTAGCAAGCGCTGGGAGCAGTGACTCAAACCTGTAATCCCAGCACTTTGGGAGGCCGAGGCAGGCAGATTGCTTGAGGTCAGGAGTTCAAGACCAGCCTGGTCAACATGGAGAAACCCCATCTCTACTAAAAATACAAAAAACTAGCCGGGTGAGGTGGCGGGCGCCTGTAGTCCCAGCTACTCGGGAGGCTGAGGCAGGAGAATTACTTAAACCCGAGATTGTGCCACTGCACTCCAGTCTGGGCAACAGAGCAAGACTCAGTCTCAAAAAACAAAACAAAACAAAACACTAGCAAGTCCAGGCGTGATGACTCACTCCTATAATCCCAACACTTTAGGAGGCCAATACTGGAGGATCACGTAAGGCCAGGAGTTCAAAACCAGCCTAGGTAACATAGCAAAACCCCACCTCTACAAAACACACACACACACACACACACACAAATATACTAGCCAAGTGTGGTGGTATATGCCTGTAGTGCCAGTTACTCAGGAGGATCACTTGAGCCCAGGAGTTTGAGACTGCAGCGAGCTATGATTGTGCCACTGCACTCCAGCCTGAACAACAGAGCAATACCCTGTCTACAAACAAACAAACAAAAGACAAAAAAAAAAAAAAAAAAACAACCCACTAGCAAACAGAATTCAACAGTACACGGAAAGGATTATACACCATGACTAAGTGGGATCTGTTCCTGAAATATTATACAAACATGGTTCAACATATGAAAATCAATCAATGTAATACATCATAGTAACAGAATGAAGGAAGAAAAACCCCAAGCACATAATCATCTTAATTGCTACAGAAAAAGCCTTTGACAAAATTCAACAACTTTTCTTTGGGTTGAAGCAGGAACCAAATAAATAAATAATAAAAATTCAATACCTTTGCATCTTTAAAAAATAAAATAAAATAAAGTAAAGCCCACCCAATAAACCCCACTGGCTGGGTGCAGTGGCTCACGTCTATAATACCAGCACTTTGGGTGCCACGTGTAGGACGATTGCCTGAGCCCAGGAGTTCAAGACCAGGCTGGCCACCACGGCAAGATCCTCATCTCTAAAAATAAAATAAAGGACAGGAGCGGTAGCTCCCACCTGTAATCCCAAGACTTTGGGAGGCTGAGGCAGGCGGATCACTTGAGGTCAGGAGTTCGAGACCAGCCTGGCCAACATGGTGAAATCCCATCTCTACTAAAAATACAACACTTAGCCAGGCTTGGTGGCACATGCCTGTAATCCAAGCTACTCAGGAGGCTGAGGCAGGAGAATTGCTTGAACCTGGGAGGTGGAGGTTGCAATGAGCCAAGATTGCCCCGCTACACTCAAGCCTGGGAAACAGAGTGAAACTCTGTCTCAAAAAATAAATAAATAAAAAATAAAATTAGAAACAAAAACAAAAACAATAAACAAAGAATAGAAGGAGACTTTTTTCTTTGGACTACAGGCGCATGCCACCATGCCCGGCTAATATTTTGTGTTTTTAGTAGAGACAGGGTTTCACCGTGTTAGTCAGGATGGTCTCAATCTCCTGACCTCATGATCCACCCACCTCAGCCTCCCAAAGTGCTGGGATTACAGGCATGAGCCACTGTGCCTGGCCTTTTTTTTTTTTTTTTTTTTTTTGACAGAGTCTCACTCTCACCCAGGCTGGAGTGCAATAGCATGATCATGGCTTGCCAGAGCCTCAAACTCCTGGACTCACGCAATCCTCCCACCTCAGCCTCCTGACTAGCTGAGACTACAGGTGCACACTCAGAAGACTACTTCAACATAGTAAGGACTGTATATGGAGGCCGGGCACAGAGGTTCACACCTGTAATCCCAGCACTTTGGGAGGCCAAGGCAGGCAGATCACCTGAGGTCGGGAGTTCGAGACCAGTCTGACCAACATGGAGAAACCCCGTCCTACTAAAAATACAAAATTAGTCGGGCGTGGTGGCAGGCACCTGTAATCCCACCTACTCAGGAGGCCAAGGCAGGAGAATGGCATGAAGCCAGGAGGTGGAGGTTGTGATGAGCCAAGATGGCGCCATTGCACTCCAACCTGGGCAACAAGAGCGAAACTCCGTCTCAAAAAAGAAAAAAAGAAAAAAGGCAAAACAATCTTTAATAAAAACGAAGTCAGGCCAGGCATGGTGTAATCCACCTGTAATCCCTCCCTCCCTTCCTCCCTCCCTCCTTCCTTCCTTCAGCCTCCCCAGTAGCTGGGACTACAGGCACCTGCTACCACGCCCAGCTAGTTTTTTGTATTTTTAGTAGAGATGGGGTTTCACTGTGTTAGCCAGGATGGTCTCGATTTCCTGGTCTCGTGATCCACCCACCTTGGCCTCCCGAAGTGCTGGGATAACAGGCGTGAGCCACCGCGCCCAGTAATTTTTGTATTTTTAGTAGAGACAGAGTTTCGCCATATTGACCAGGCTGGTCTCAAACTCCTGGCCTCAAGTGCTCCTGCCTGCCTTGGCCTCCCAAAGTGCCAGGATTACAGGTGCAAGCCACTACCTGTCCCCAGCCCTTTCCCAGGATTTTTCTGTACCTTAGAAGCTCTTTTTTTTTTTTTTTTTTTTTTTTTTTGAGATGGAGTCTCACTCTGTCACCCAGGCTGGAGTGCAGTGGCGCGATCACTGCTCACTGCAACCTCTGCTTCCTGGGTTCAGGCGGTTCTCCTCCGGAGTAGCTGGGATTACAGGCACCGCCACCATGCCCAGCTAATTTTTGTATTTTCAGTAGAGACAGGGTTTTATCATCTTGGCCAGGCTGGTCTTGAATTCCTAACCAAAGATGATCCACCCACCTCTGCCTCCCAAAGTGCTGGGATTACAAGCGTGAGCCACTGTGACCAGCCTCTACATGAAATTTTAAAATTAGCCAGGCATGGTGGTATTTGCCTACAGTTCCAGGTATACGGGAGGCTGAAGACAGAGGATCACATGAGTCTAGAGGTCAACGCTGCAGTGAGCATGATTGTGCCACTGCACTCCAGCCTAGGCAACAAAGTGAGACCCTGTCTCAAAAAAAAAGACAAAAAAAAGAAAGAAAAAGAAAAAGGCCGGGCACGGTGGCTCCCTCCTGTAATCCCAGCACTTTGGGAGGCCAAAGCAGGTGGATCACTTGAGGTCAGGAGTTTGAGACCAGCCTGGCCAACATTGTGAAACCCTGTCTCTACTAAAAATACAAAAATTTGGCTGAGCTCGGTGGCTCACGCCTGTAATCCTAGCACTTTGGGAGGCCGAGGTTGGGGGATCACGAGGTCAGGAGATGGAGACCATCCTGGCTAACATGGTAAAACCCCATCTCTACTAAAAACACAAAAAATTAGCCGGGCGCGGTGGCGGGCGCCTGTAATCCCAGCTACTTGAGAGGCTGAGGCAGGAGAATGGCGTGAACCTGGGAGGCGGAGTTTGCAGTGAGCCGAGACTGCGCCACTGCACTCCAGCCTGGGCGAAAGAGTGAGGCTCCGTCTCAAAAAAAAAAAAAAAAAAAAAAAAGGAGGAAAATAAAGTCCTGTGATTTTTTAAATGGGGGAGAGAGTATAGGAGTGGGGAAGGGTGGAGGGGAGACATAAATTCTATTTTTACCACCCGTGTTTTTAGAAATGTGGCGGGGGAGACCGGGCGCAGTGGCTCACGCCTGTAATCCCAGAACTTTGGGAGGCCAAGGTGGGTGGATCACTTGAGGCGAGGAGTTCAAGACCAGCCTGACCAACATAGTGAAGCCCCGTCTCTACTAAAGAAAATACATATATATATATAAAAAATTAGCCAGGCATGGTGGCACATGCCTGTAATCCCAGCTACTCAGGAGGCTGAGGCAGTAGAATCGCTTGAACCCAGGAGGCAGAGGTTGCAGTAAGCCGAGATCACGCCACTGCACTCCAGCCTGGGTGACAGAATATGACTTCATCTCAAAAAATAAAATAAAATAAGTAAGCAAATAAATATATTTAAAATATTTTTAGAAATAGAAATATGTTTGGGTTTTTGTTTTTTGTTTTTGATGGAGTCTCATTCTGTCGCCCAGGATGGAGTGCAAATGGCGCAGTCTTGGCTCACTGCAGCCTCCGCCTCCCGAGTTCTAGCAATTCTCCTGCCTCAGCCTCCCAAGTAGCTGGGATTACAGGTGTCCAACACCATGCCCGGCTAATTTTTGTATTTTCTATAGAGACGGGGTTTCACCATGTTGGCCAGGCTGGTCTCAAACTCCTGACCTCAGGTGATCCACCCACCTCAGCCTCCCAAAGTGCTGGGATTACAGGGCCACCAGCGTGAGCCACCACGCCCAGCCTAGGGTTGTTTTTTGTTTTGTTTCGTTTTGTTTTGTTTGAGACGAAGTCTCGCTCTATCGCCAGGCTAGAGTGCAGTGGCGCGATCTCAGATCATTGCAACCTCCGCCTCCGGTTTCAAGCGATTCTGCTGCCTCAGACTCCCAAGTAGCTGGGACTAGAGGCAACCGCCACCATGCCCAGCTAATTTTTGTATTTTTGGTAGAGACAGGGTTTCACCATGTTGGCCAGGATGCTCTGGATATCTTGACCTCATGATCTGCCCACCTCAGCCTCCCAAAGTGCTGGGATTACAGGCGTGAGCCACCGCACCCGGACCCTCGGGGGGATTATTAACAGGTCCAGAACGCTGGCACATGCAAAATAGGAACAGGGAGGGAGAGGCAGAGGGAGCTGGACAGAAGCCGGGACCATGAGTGGATGTCAGTCACTGCTTGCAAGACCACACAGAGTCCCCTACTACAGAGAAGGTTGAGCTCTCAGACCTTAGGAAGTCCTGACATGCCCCTCCCTGGGTCCAGCCTTCCCTTCCCCATTCTGAATTTAGGACGTCTAGCTGGGTGAGGTGGCTCATGCCTGTAATCCCAGAACTTTGGGAGGCTGAAGTGGGAGAACCTGGCACCAGGAGTTCCCGACCAGCCTGAGCAACATATAGCAAGACCCCAGACTCTACCGAAAAAATTAGCCGGGCATGGTGTGCCCGCGTCTGTAGTCCCAGCTACTGGGGAGGTTGAGGCGGGAGGATCATTGGAGTCCAGGAGTTCGAGGCTGCAGTGAGCTATGTTCGCATCACTGTACTACAAACTGGGACACAGACTGAGATCCTGTCTCTGAAAAATAAATAAATAAAAACACTTATGACGTCACCCTCTCTGCTGTGACAAGGTCCTTCCCTGCCCCACCCCCTCCAGGGCCCATCCCTGCATTTTGGGGAGGAAATAAGTCCATTTTGCTCAGTCTTTCCCGCTGTCAGTAACTGTCCCTACGTATTCCTCTCTAGCTTGAGGGATTCTCCACCCCTCCCTTCTCTGTTAAAAGAATCACGAGCCCATTCATTTATTCATTCATCAAACGTTTATAAGGAGTTCCTACGCTGGGGACCCGGAAGATACCCGACCTAGGCCCCGCATCCCGACTCCCCGAGGATCTAGCAGTCTGGGAGGATGGGGGATGGGAGGGCCTATCCCTCCCCATGATCACTGCGCTATCCGAGCTTTGATGGAGGAACACGCGGCGCTGTGAGCTTCAGAGAAGACACTTAACCTGGCCTAGAGTAAGACAGGGGGCGGGCCTGAATCTTTTATGGGACCCCCCAATCCCAACCACCCCCTCCCCAGCACAGAACTGGGCTCCTTGAGGATACGGTGCCATCACGTCCCTCTTAGTCGCCAGGATTTCTGGCCACGCCCCTTCTCAGACCCAACCCCCGAGCCCCTCCCTTGCGTGACCCCGCCCCATCTCTGGCCTAGGCCACGCCCTTCTCTTAGCCCCACCCCCATTTCATTCAACCCAGGCCTCAAGTCCCACCACCCAGGACGCCCACCAATCTCACATACCCATTGGTCAGAGAGTGTCACTTTCCCGCCCTCCTTCAGTAATATTGGTTCCCTAGGTGTCAATCTTTATAGCGCCCCCAACAGTTGCCAGGGCCCAGGTTTGGGGGGCAGATAATAATGGACGTCTTGGGACGTCTCGTTATTGGGCAGAAAGCCCGGCTCTGGGCGGGGCTTAGCGCCAAACGCTTGGCCGCGTCTGCCTGATGTTCCTGAGGGCCGCAGCCTTTCCTCAGAGACACACCCCCTCTTTCCTTGCTATTGGTCTCATCAGGTGTTGATCAACAGGATTTCTCATTCCGATACGTAAAGCTCCCTGTCCTTCATCGCTTCCCTCATTTCAATTCGCTCTCTCCTCAGAGGCGGCAACCTTCTGAACGTAGCCAGGGCCCGCCTCACGGAGTGGTCACAGATTGGTCAGACGCCCCGTCACTCCTGGCTGATGGGCGGAGCCAGAGCGCCTAGGGGCGGTGAATTGGCGGATGGGGCCTCGGGGGCGGGGCAGCGGCTCCTGTCAGCGGGTGAAATGGCAGCGGCGGAGCCGGCGGCGGCCGCGGTCCCGGGGGGCGGCTGAGGGGGCCGGGCCGGGGCTGCGGGGCGAACGGCGCGGCTGGGATCCGGCGGCGCAGCCCGGGGCGGCGAGGCTCGGCACGGCGATGGCGGCGCGCTCGGCGCAGGTAGGGCGGCGCGGGCCGGGCCTCCCCGGCGCCTGCTCAGACCGGCGGCTCCGCGATGCGGCCCGCGGGGAACCGGCAGGACCGCGACTTGGGCCGTTGTGCCCCGGAACCCGCGCTGGGAGCCTCGGCATCCCCAGCCCGGGACCCTTGGGGGACCCTGGACCCTGCCCACCCTCGTTGCCGATCCCTCCGGACCCCTCCCCGGGAGCTCCTGCGAGATCCCCCTCCCCCACTCCGTCCCCTCCCCGTGAGGACCCCGCAGGCCCAGGACCCCCGTCCACCCTTTGCAGTGACCCTCAGGACTCCTTTCCGGGAACCCCCTCAGGGCTTCCCATCCCCCCACTCCGCCGATCAGCCCCGCACAAGCCCCCCCAAGTCCAAGAACCCCAGTCCACCTTCTGCCCTGATCTCTCAGGACCCCTCCCTCGTGGACAACACTTGCCACCCCCTCCCCGCACCCCCTCACTTCACGTCCTCCTATCTTGGGCCCAGAACTGCCCCCACCTCTTCCCAGGGAGACCAGCCTCAGGGCCCTACCCGCCTCCCATACTGACCCCACAGGACCCCTCTCTGGCCTCTGTAAATCGGATTTCCTACCCCTGCCCACAGCCCTCAGCTCAGCCTGCAAGCCCATCTCCCACCACAGCTGCCCCATGCCCAAGGGCACCCCTAAACATCACTCCCGGGCGTCCACCCAGCACACTCTGGTAGCTCCACTGATCCTGCCCCATCTGGATCCTGGCTTCCTGAAAAATCCGCCCGTGCTCAAGACCTCCCCATGGATATTCTGAACCACCCCACTCCCCATCCAGAGCCACCCATCTTTCTGAAAACCACAAACACACACACGCGCGCACTCACACACACACGCACACAGTGGGTCACTTAGATCCCCCAGCACACACAGAAAAACTTAAGAGCTCCAAGACAGACCCCAGGCCTGTCTGCCCCTGTCCCCACCCACTCAACACTTCTGCACTCCCCCTCAGATCCCACCTGTCTAGGCCCTCCCAGAGCCCCCGACAGCTCCCCCAGCTCAAGCAGAGACTCCAGAGACCAAGAGGTGTCTGCCGCACCCTGGGAAGCCAATCTGCCCCCCGCCCCCCACCAAGCCAGCGCCCACACTAGGGCCCTGGAGGGTGACGGCCCCAGAATCCCCCAGCACCTGCCCCTGTGGGAACCTGTCCCAGGCCTTTGCCAAGTTATCCATCCTTCCCTGCTGTGCCCTTTCAAAAGGAAGGGCGCTCACTTTCTCTCCTACACTAGTGTCCCACAGGAACCACTGCCCGCCCCCTGATTTATGCCACCCCCTGGCGGGAAGGAAGGGGATTCCAACAGCTCCTGGCTTTGGTCCTGAAGTCTGCCCCCAGTCTCCTGACCCCATCACGCCTCCTGGCCTCAAATGGCAGAGCCAGCAGTGCAGTCCAGGTTGCTCCTCAGAGCTGGCCCCTGACAGCCCGAGTGAGTTCTTTCACCCACAACCACTGTGTTTGGCCAAAACAAAACGGCTTCTTTCTATCCCAGTATTTGAGACCCGGGTTGGGGCCTGCCAGAAGCAGGCAGCTCTTTGTTAAGGAAGCTTTTCAGAAGGGAAAAGTGTGCTGAAGAGGCTGGGGTGGAACACGAATGAGTTGTCTGCTTCGTTTTATTCCCCTTCCGCCGGGCTGTGATTGAGCTAGAGGACCCGTGTCCCTGTCTTTCTGTCTTATGTGGCTCTTCCCCTCCGTCCCACTGCCCTCCCCACTCCCATCTCTGGCCTCAGGGTCCAACCTGTAGGTTCCCCTGGGTTTCTGTGGTCAGCGGCAGGTGGTTTGGAAGGGATCGCAGGTGGCTTGGCCCCAGCACAGGGATGAGACGAGACAGGAGAGGAGATGCTGGTGCGACACTGTGGCCAGGACTGCAGGGGGCGAGGAGGAGCCGGGCCAGTCCAGCCCCGCGCAGCCTGGGCACCGTGCGTCTGGGGTCCTTCTGACAATATAACCGTGCTTGGAAACCCTGAGATAAAAAGCCCAAGCTTCCTTGTGGATATTCACTAGCGGATTATGGACCACCCCGGGAAAGAGCTCATGCGGCTCAGTGCCTCAACTTCCCCATCCGGAAACTGGGGTGCCGGGAGAGCGGCTCAATTTTTAGAACAGAACTTGGAACTGCAGGGAGGCTAGGGTGTGGCCCTGTGTGTTCCCCAAGTGCTATGTGGAAGGGGACGATAAGGTCTCAGAGGGGAGTCCTGTGGGCTCCTGTGAATCACTGGCCACCCAGGTCCCTGCTGGGGTCTTCGTTGACACCTCGCTGGACAGTGGCCATCTTCCTAAGGCTGAACTGTATTGCAGGGAGCCAGCTCAAATCAGAGCTGGTAGAATGAAGATGAGAGACGGTCTGTTGCAGGATTTGTGGTTATACACAGGGTCTTCCCAGGAGGACCACGGGGAACGGGGTGGGCATGAGGGGCTGTCGGATAGCCATGCTGAGGCCCCACATAGATCTCTGATGCCCCACATAGACCTCTGACGCCGGGTAGGAAGAGGTTTGTTCTGTCCGCTTGCTGAAGGAAGGCGTGGAGGAAAAGACTCTTGAAGGTCACGTGGTATCTCTCACGCACAGGAAACTAAACTCTATACAGCCTCCCCAGGGTGGAATTTTGTGCAGAGACAGTGGGGTAGGAAGGCTCCCGGGGAATGACTGTGAACTCTATAGGAAACCACGAGGAGGGCTTGTCAGTGATACGAACACAGTTTTACCCGAGACTGGGTTCGTGGAGCTGCATCTTTGTTTGTGTGCTTTGAGAGGTGCAGGGGGATGAGGAGGAATGTATATTTCAATTTCCTCTTGCAGAAAAGAGATGCCAGTTGTTACAGGGAAGCCCTGGGCCTGCAGTCAGATGTTGGGGTATGAAGGAATGTGAGATATGTACAATGTGGTCCCTGCTCTGCATCTAAAACCCCTCTTGCTGGCATGCGACGGCCTCCGCCACGTGCTCAGCACCATGCCAAGCACCATTGACATATTTTCTCATTTAATCCTCCCCAAAACTCGCAGGAACCAGGATTCCAGCCCGCACCCTTGCCATCCTGGCCTGAGGCCTGCTGCGGGGAGCATAAGACAGAATTATGTACAGCAGGCTGCAATGGGAGCCTGGAAAAAAAAGCCTGATGCATCCCTGGGGTGTTGGGGAAGGCACAGCAGGGATGACGTAGGGGCCAGGTCACAGGCAGGCGTGGCAGGGAAGGGTCTTCCAGGCAGCAGAAGTACTTGGACACAGGCCCAGGAGGCAGGAGCAAGTGTGCTGTGTTCAGGGAGGTGTGTCCCTGCACTTCCTTTGATGGGCGTCTTACTACAGGCCCTTGTGTCCCCAATGCCATCTGTACACTTGGCACACACGGTGGGGGGCTCCCCAGCAAAGGGGATCCCTAGTTGGGAGAACTTGGAAAGGCAGCAAGGCCGCCCTTCCCAGAGAAGACTGCAGCACACACATGCTAGCAGCTCGGGCAGTAGAAGGAAGGAGGTTAATTTAGGAGAACTAACTCAGCTCATCAGGGTCAAAGAGAACTAACTCAATTCATCAGGGTCAGGGAAGAGACGTACCCTTTTGAGGGAGATTTGGAAGGCCTCATTGGCGTGACTCACCCACCTTCATTCATTTCTCAGCATGCCACGATGTGCTTGTGAGAGTGTTTCATTGAAATCTGAGGCCAGGCGTGGTGGCGCGCACCTGTAATCCCAGCACTTTGGGAGGCCGAGGCGGGCAGATCGCCTGAGGTCAGAAGTTTGAGACCAGCCTGGCCAACATGGTGAAACCCTGTCTCTACTAAAAATACAAAAATAAAAATAAAAAATTAGCCGGGTGTGGTGATGCATGCCTGTAGCCCCAGATCGCTTGAACCTCGGAGGCAGAGCTTGCAGTGAGCCAAGAACGTGCCACTGCACTCCAGCCTGGGCGGCAGAGTGATACTCCATCTCAAAGACATAAATTAAAAATTTAAAAATTAAAAAAAAAAAGAAAAGAAAAATGAAGTGTTTGCCAGAAGGGACCCTATTATAATAGCCGAAAGTAATCTGGTCAGATTACAAGACAGAAAATATTTTTTTAGGTCAGAAAGGATTCCGCGGGTCAGAATGGTTCGCCCCTCAGATTTTAGCCCAAAGGTGTGTGCTGCTGTTGCTGCTGTTGCTGCTATTGTTATCAATAACGATGATTCTAGTTTTACTGTGTTTAGTCTTTAAACAGGATCACCACAGAAAGGGAGGGCCTGTTGAAGAGAGGAGGTTTATTTATCCCACAAATATGGGATGCCTGCTAGACTCTTAAGATCCAATAGTGGGCTAGACAGCCCCAGCCCCTGCCCTAGTGGAAGTTTTCATCCAGGAGGGAATAAATGTCACATGTCAGGCTTGTCCTAAGCACATGACACGTTTAAGCTCATTGACTCCTTCCAACAAAAACTTTGGGGTAGCTACTGTCATTAGCCCTGTTTTCAGATAAAGAAACTGAGGCATGCCAGGTACAGTGACTCACGCCTATAATCCTAGCACTTTGAGAGGCCGAGTCAGGGAGATAACTTGAGGCCAGGAGTTTGAGACCAACCTGGGCAACATAGTGAGACTCTCTCTCTGCAGAAATAATAATAATAATAACAAAATTAGCTGGACATAGTGGCAGATGTCTGCAGTCCCAGCTACTTGGGAGGCTGAGGCAGGAGGATCACTTGTGCTCAGGAGTTGGAGGCTGCAGTTGGCTATGATTGTACCAGTATACTGAAGCCTGGGTGACAGAACAAGACCCTGTCTCTAAAAATAAAATAAAAATAAAAATAAAAAAATTGAGGCAAAATACATCATACCCAAGGTCACAAAGATAGAAAGAGGTGGAGGAGGCCAGGAGCGGTGGTTCATGCCTGTAATCCCAGCACTTTGGGAGGCTGAGGCGGGTGGATCACCTGAGGTCAGAAGTTCGAGACCAGCTTGGTCAACACAATGAAACCCTGTCTCTACTAAAAATACAAAACTTAGCCATGTATGGTGGCAGACATCTGTAATCCCAGCTACTCAGGAGGCTGAGGCAGGAGAATTGTTTGAACCCAGGAGGCAGAGGCTGCAGTGAGCTAAGATCGTGCTACCGCACTCCAGCCTGGGTGACAGAGGGAGACTTGGTTTCAAAAACAAAACAAAAGAAGAAAAAGAAAAGAAAGGGGTAGGCCGGGCGCGGTGGCTCAAGCCTGTAATCCCAGCACTTTGGGAGGCCGAGACGGGCGGATCACGAGGTCAGGAGATCGAGACCATCCTGGCGAACACGGTGAAACCCCGTCTCTACTAAAAAATACAAAAAACTAGCCGGGCGAGGCGGCGGGCGCCTGTAGTCCCAGCTACTCGGGAGGCTGAGGCAGGAGAATGGCGTAAACCCGGGGGGCAGAGCTTGCAGTGAGCTGAGATCCGGCCACTGCACTCCAGCCCGGGCGACAGAGCCAGACTCCGTCTCAAAAAAAAAAAAAAAAAAAAAGAAAAGAAAGGGGTAGAGGAGGGATTTGAATCCAGGCTGCAAGCTCTGAAGTTCTCACCTGGAGCCAAGAGATCTGGGATAACAACCTACACTCCAAGACCAGGGATATGGAAACTTCCAGAACCATGTGGAGGAGCAGCTAGACTGGGCGCAAGAAGAGATCAGGCAGGGACCTCTGAATTCCAGCCGCTGTTCTTGTTATCCAAGCGGCAGCTCGCCTGTCAGTTGTCCACCCACCCCTTGCCAAGGAAGAGAGGACCTAAGGTGCTAGGTTGGGCCATCTCCCCAGAGGTCAAAGCCAGCCAGGACAGCAGCAGTCTGTCAGGCTGGACAAATCGGGATCACGTGGCATCTTGGGCTTTAGATTCAGAAATGAGTCTGTGTCCCTGGTAATTATTAGACGAGGAGGAATCAGAAATGGGGGGCAGGGCTGGGCACAGTGGCTCACACCTGTAATCTCAGCACTTTGGGAGGCGGGCGGATAACCTGAGGTCAGGAGTTCGAGACCAGCCTGCCCAACATAACGAAACCTTGTCTCTACTAAAAATACAAAAATTAACCAGGGTGGTGGCATATACCTGTAATCCCAGCTACTCAGGTGGCTGAGGCAGGAGAAGTGCTTGAACCCAGGAGACGGAGGTTGCAGTGAGCCGAGATTGTACCACTGCACTCAGGCCTGGGCAACAGAGCAAGACTCTGTCTCAGAAAAGAAAAAAAGAAGGAAATGGGGGTAGGGGAGAAAGGGAAACAACATTGAAAGGAAACTCAGGGTCTTCATTGCTGTCTCTGAAAATGCCACAGACTGAAAGATGCATCATATGCACTCGCCCTCTCTCCCTGTTGAAAAATAACGACTGTTTTCACCGAGTAACCCCTGCACTTGGGGTGTTACATACATGTATCATTCCCAAAGCAAAAGAATACAGAGAGAGCTGCAGCACACACATGGATTTAGGGCAAAGGCTGTACAGTCAGAAATCCAAGTTCAAATCCTTCTTCCTCTACAGCCTACTCAGGGGACTCTCTGTGCCATATGGTACTTGTATGTTAAAGCTGTCGTCGGCTTTTCTGCTTACACTGTACAGAAATTTCTATTTTTATTTTTTTTCATTTTTTTTAGACAGAGTCTCTCACTCTGTCATCCAGGCTAGAGTGCAGTGGTGCAATTTCAGCTCACCACAACCTCCGCCTCCTGGGTTCAAGCGATCCTCCTGCCTCAGCCTCCAGAGTAGCTGGGATTATAGCCATGCGCCACTATGCCCATCTAATTTTTTTTTTTTTTTGTATTTTTAATAGAGATGGGGTTTCACCATGTTGGCCAGGCTGGTCTCAAACTCCTGACCTCAAGTGATCTGTCCCCCTCAGCCTCCCAAAGTGCTGGGATTACAGGCATGAGCCACCATGCCCAGCCTTTATTATTATTTTTAAAATAGACTTGGGCTGAGGCAGGAGGATCCCCTGTGGCCAGGAGTTCAAGACCAGCCTGGGCAACAGAGCGAGACCCCTGTCTCAAAAATAAAATAAAATGCCTGAGGGATATGGAAAGTTTCATCTTCCTTTATTCAACAAACGTTTGTTGAGCATGTATGGAATGCCAGATTGTGCATTAGGGACTTGGAATAGAGAATTAAGAAGAGAGGCTTTTGCCCTCGAATTGTGCATGACCATAGGGCAGGCAGGCAGGCAGGTATAGAAATAATTGCCATAGACTGTGCATTGGACTTGGGTGTAGGTGGGGGGTGGGTGTCTTCAGGGAGGGAGAGGGGAGAAGTGAGCCAGGATGCTGGAAGAACGGAGGTTGACAGAGAAGGTTTCACAGAAAGAATGGCCAAACCAGCTGGGCACAGTCCCAGCACTTTGAGGAGCCGAGGCGGGAAGATTACTTGAGCCTAGGAGGTCAAGGCTGTAGTGAACAGTGAGCTGTGATCATACCGCTGCACTCCAGCCTGGGAAACAGAGCAAGACTCTGTCTCAAAAAAAAAAAAAAAAGACAGCAGCTTCCAGCCTGGAGAGCAGAGGCCAGTTGGGAGTGAGGTATGGGGTGTAGGTGGTAGGCTTGGCTGAACTCTAGAACATGAGAAGGCAGCAGGAGAACACCCAGGCCTGGCCAGAGTGGGTGGGTGGAGGTGGCAGGTGGCACCAGGGACCCAGATAGATGTACCCGCAGTAGGACAAGGGGCTGCTTCTGTCACAAAAGGGTTGAATTTGAAGAGCATCTCCGCATGGGGGGCCGGAGGGTCTTTCTAAAATGCAAACCTAGGCCACGCGCAGTGGCTCATGCCTGTAATCCCAGCACTTTGAGAGGCCCAGGCGAGTGAATCCCCTGAGGTCAGGAGTTCAAGACTAGCCTGGCCAACATGGTGAAATCCTGTCTGTACTAAAAATATAAAATTAGCCAGGCATGGTGGCGCATGCCTGTAATCCCAGCTACTCGGGAGGCTGAGGCAGGAGAATCGCTTGAACCTGGGAGGTAGAGGTTGCGGTGAACTGAGATCTTGCCATTGTACTCCAGCCTGGGCAACAAGCAAAACTCCATCTCAAAAAAAAAAAAAAAAAAAAAAATTCACCCCATTAAAGCTTACAGTTTGGTGGCATTTATTCCAATTGTGTTGTGCAACCATCCCCCACTATCGAATCCTGGAGCATTTCTATCACCCCAAAAAGAAACCTGTACCTACAAGCAGTTTCTTCCCTTTCCTCTCTCCCCCTGGCCCCTGCTGACCACAAATCCACTTTCTGTCTCCATGGATTGGCCTATTCTGGACATTTCGTATAAAGGGAGCCACACAGTGTGTGGCCTTTTGTGTCTGGCATCTCTCACTGAGCACCTTGTTTTCAAGGTTCATCCATGCTGTGGCCTGTCTCGGTGCTTCACTCCTTTTCATGGCTGAGTAATATTCCACTGTCTGGGTGGACCATGTTTTTTTGATCCATTCACCTGTTGATGGACATTTGGATTGTTTCTGCTTTTTGGCTGTTGTGAATAATGCTGCTGTGAACAGATGTTTGCCATTCTCTTACGTTGAGCCCTAGGAGTGGATTTGCCGAGTGGCATGGTGACAGTGCGTTTAAGTCTTTTTTTTTTTTTTTTTTTGAGACAGAGTCTTGCTCTGTCGCCCAGGCTGGAGTGCAGTGGCCGGATCTCAGCTCACTGCAAGCTCTGCCTCCCGGGTTTACGCCATTCTCCCGCCTCAGCCTCCCAAGTAGCTGGGACTGCAGGCGCCTGCCACCTCGCCTGGCTAGTTTTTTGTATTTTTTTTAGTAGAGACGGGGTTTCACCATGTTAGCCAGGATGGTCTCAATCTCCTGACCTCGTGATCCGCCCGTCTCGGCCTCCCAAAGTGTTGGGATTACAGGCTTGAGCCACCGTGCCCGGCCGTGTTTAAGTCTTTGAGGAACCACCTGACTGTTCTCCATCCTACCGTGTTGTTTACTGCAAGCGTTTATCTAAATCTGTGAAGGAGGGTCTGGGTGATTGTTTCTTGCTCTCTGCCCCGGACACTCCAAGAGGGCAGGTGTGATTCCTGCCCCAGTGGGGGAAACACAGAACATGGAATGGGGGGTGGGCCAGGGGCTGATGGAGCTGTTCTGGCAACTTTGGCAACTTTGGCCAGTTCTTGAGAGAAAGGAAAAGCTGGTGACATACCTTTGGTCATTTAAGCCCCAAGAATGAGGTCCCCAAGGGCATCAAGACCAAGGCCAAGGAGGGACTCGGGGAGGAAGAGATGCCACATGGGAGACTGAGAAGTCCTGGCCAGAGAGGCAGGAGGGAAGCCAGGAGCCCAGTCCTCGTCAGCCAGGTGGGAGGGGGCTTAGGGAAGGAGGAAGCGTGCCCAGAAGTGCCCCCCGAGAGGGAAAGTGAAAGGGAAGTCGAAGATGCCCAGCATTCCAGCACTTTCCATCCCCACGGCCCCCACAACCCCCGAGCACAGCCTCTTTCCAGTGCTCTGGCCTGGCTCAGCTTCCTCAGCTGTGGGTGGCCCTGTGGAGGTGTGGCTGGAGTGGGTGCTGGCAGGGACAGGGTCCATGACCCCCTTTCAGATGGCTGAGGAGCAGTTGAGGTGAAGCATTGAAATTAAGGACATGGAGAGGCTGCGACCCCAGACCCAGAGGCCAGTGGGTGGGTTGCCAAGGTCTGTGCCCATTCAGCATGGGGAGATGGAGATGGGACCTCCCCTGCCTCACTCCCCGCCACGTCTCCTGCCTAGACAGTGGCCGGCCCTCAGGTGGCCCTCAGTCAGCACCAGGAAGGAGTGATTGAGCCAGCGAGGGTCATGGCACCGTGGGTGGGGTGCAGGGCCGCCCACAGAGTTAGGACAGCAGCCCGCCTCCACCCCAAACCCGCTCTGTTCCCAGGGGCCAAGGGCTGCTCCGCACAGGAAGTGTGTGTGAGCGCATGTGTGTAGATGGGTGGGAATGTGTGTGTGCCTGAGTGTGGGTTCGTGTGAGAGTGTGTGTCAATGAGTATGTTTTGTGTTGAGAAGTGTGAAAGAGTATGTGTGTATGCCTGAGTGTGTGAGCGTGTCATGTGCATGTGTATGAGGTGTGTACTGTGTGTGTGAATGTGCATGGGTGTGTGTGTTGAGTGTGTGCATGTATACGTCCGAGTGTGTGAATGTGCATGGGTGTGTGTGTATCCAGGTGTGTGCATGTGTACATGTATGTGTGAATGTGCATGGGTATGTAACAAGTGTGTGCGTGTATGAGAATGTGTGAATCTGTGTTTATGTATCAGATGTGTGCATGTGTGTGAAAATGTGTGAATGTGTGTATCAAGTGTGTGCATGTGTGTGTGAATTGCGTGGGGTGTATCATGTGTGTGAATTATGTGGGTGTGTGTATCAAGTGTATGTATGTGTGTGTCAATGTGAATGGGTGTGTATCAAGTGTGTGCATGTGTGTGAAAATGTGTGGATGTGTGTGGTGTGTATCAAGTGTGTGCATGGATGTGTGTGTGAATCATGTATCGTGTGTGTGTGGATATGCATGGGTATGTGTGTACTGAATGTGTGCATGTTTGTGTGAAGGTACATGGATGTGTGTGTATCCATGTGTGTGCAAATATGCATGAGCATGTGTATCAAGTGTGTGCATGTGTGTGTGAATGTATATAGTTGTGTGTGTATCCAAGTGTGTTCGTGTGTGAGCATGTGTGTGTGGATGTGCATGGATATGTGTGTATTGAGTGTGTGCGTGTGTGTGTGAAGGCACTGTGTGTGTGTACCCGAGTGTGTGTGTGCACAAATATGCATGAGCATGTGTGTATCAAGTGTGTGCATGTGTGTGTGAAGGTGTATAGGTGTATGTGTATCTGAGTGTGTGTGTTTGAATGTGCACAGGTATGTGTGTATTGCACACAGGTATGTGTGCATATATGTGTGTGAAGGTACTGGGTGTGCGTGTATCCGCATGTGTGCATATGTGTAAATGTGTGACTATGGATGAACATGTGTGTCAAATGTGTGCGTGTGTGTGTATAGGTGTGTGAGCGTGTGTGAGAATAGGCATGGGTGTGTGTGTCGAATGTGTGCATGTGTGTGTGTATAGGTGTGTGAGCGTGTGTGAGAATAGGCATGGATGTGTGTATCCGAGTGTGTGCATGTGTATGTGTGAGAGTTTGTATGTGAGTGGGGGTGGGTGTGAATGTATGTACATGCGTGAGGGAGTGAGGGTGGCTGTGAAGAGAGCATGTGTGTTGTGCATGCACACACGCTTCAGAAGGATGGTTTCCACTGAGAGAGTCTGGGGATGAGTGGAGAGAAAGTTCTGGTGGGATCAGAAGGTTCCTGCCTCTCAGACTGCAAGCTTCAGCCCTGCGTATTTAATACATTTCACTTCCTGTATGAAATACACACACATTCCTGATAAATAGCTGAACAACCTCTGCTAGTGGACGGCTCTGGGATTTGGGGATTTTTAAAATCAGAAACCGAGGCTCAACCAGGCGCGGTGGTTCACGTCTGTAATCCCAGCCCTTTGGGAGGCGGAGGTGGACAGATTACGAGGTCAGGAGTTCGAGACCAGCCTGACCAACATGGTGAAACCCTGTCTCTACTAAAAATAGAAAAGTTAGCTGGGCGTGGTGGCACACGCCTGTAATCAAGCGAGAGAATCGCGTGAACCCGGGATGCAGAGGTTGCAGTAAACCAAGATTGTGCCATTGCACTCCAGCCTAGGCGACAGAGCAAGACTCCGTCTCAAAAAAAGAAAGAAAAGAAACCGAGGCTCCGGCAGAGATTGGGTGGGGTTGATGCCCTGAGCTTGGGTTTCCTCGGTTCTGAAGCTCTCACTGCTCCCCAACTCCATCTGTGGTTCTGAAGCTCCAGCCTCACCTCCACCACCTCCTCCCCATTCTCACTGCTCTGAAGCTGCCCTCCCAGCCCCGCCCCCCACCCGAGAGGTTCTTTTCATCAGCACTTCTTGTCCACAGCCCCCGTCTCTGTCCTGGCAGACTTTGACTCTGTGGGAGGCCCCAAAGCGGCCCCCACTGTCCCATCTGAGGAATGATTAACTCCTGGTTAGGTGGTGCCCAGCAGCTTGGTCTTTAGGGCAGGTGGCTCCGGCCCACTTGGCAATGAGAGAGTTCCTTCTGCTCCCCAAAATCCAAAACCCTCAGCACCCGGCAGACTAGGGGAACACTTGAGGTCCCAAGGTAGAGCCAGCGGCCCTAGGGAGCCACAGAGGCCTGGAGAAGGCGGGTTCTTGGTCCTCATGCGGTGAAAAAAGAATGGCGCGCCTCCCCCAACCCCATCCCAGGAGGACTGCAGTGGCCGAGGTCAAGTCCACCCAACCCGTGGGCCCTCAGGGCTTGGTTGGGGGCTGAGTTTGGGCTGTGGAAGGTACCCAGCGACCCAGTGGTAGCCAGGCAGGTATAGAGTGGTCTGCTGTGGTCCCGCCACTGTCCCCCTGCCGCCTGGGGGTCCAGATATCCCCACTCGAAGGACCCAATGAGGCCCCTTCTGTAGGTGGAGCTGTCAGCCAGGTCAGATGGGGCTAAGTGGCACACGGCGGACTCCTGCTACAGAGCGTGCCGGGCAGTGGGCGGGCATGAGGGGCCGTGCAAATAAAGAGGTGGGAGCAGGGTTTCCTTCCTGCCGCCAGGACCCTAGGTATCCCCATCTTCCCAGACGCTGGAGGCTAGCCTGGGCTCGCCAGGAAGAAGCATGAAGGAACACTCCCCAGCCGCTGCCTCCACTCCCATAGCCGTCCCTTTCCCCTAGGGCCCCCTGCTAGGGGTCCCCTGGCCATCAGTCCCCACACAGGCCACAGCAGAACCCAGGAGCCCTGGCCTCAGGATGGACAGTGACAGCCAATGTCCATGGGGCCGTCGCTGAGTGTCAGGCTCTGTTCTGACCACGGTATGTGCAGTCACATGCTCAGTTTCCACAGCCACCCTTGAGGCTAGGTCCTGTATGATCTCAGCGTACGGAGGCTCAGAGACACCAAGTGACTGGCCCAAGGTCACACAGCTGGTGGAGGGGAGCCATGCTTCAGACACAGATCCATTTGAGCCCAGGGCCTTTGTTTTTGACACGGCATTGATCTGCCTCCTCCAGCTGGCAGAAGGCAAGAGGTCAGTGTCCTTCAAGCCCCTAGAAGGATCAGGCCAGATGACACGGCAAAAGGATAGGAGAGATGTGCATGGGACTCGCCTGGCACGTGGCAGGCAAAGATCTGGATACCGATCGGCGCCCACGGCTCTGGCTCTGTGTCTGCCAGGGCACAGATTCCCAGCACTCTGCCACGTCCCTGGCTTCCCAGCCCAAGGGGAGTCGACTCTTCCGGCCCTTGGCAGCACCAGACAATTAACAGTTGAGAGTAATTGCTCTTGGCCGTGCCAGCAGCCCACTTTGGTTGATGAGATGGGGAGAGTCAGACACTGATGTGGGACTCCCAGGGCAGGCCGCAGAGGGGACGGGGACCGAGCTGTTAGGAAGGGCTGGCAAAACAGAGGCTCCTGCACCCCGAGGTCCCAGCAGGGTCCGTGGAGCCCCGTGTGACAGGGAGCCTCCGCTCTGGGCCCTGCTCCAGCCTTAGGGGTGTCGAGTTGAGCCTTGGCCTGCATTCCCAGGGACAGCAGGACAGCTCACGTCCTGGCAACAGTCCTCCCGTCTCCATCCAGACGTCCGGCCTGATGAGACAGACAGGGATCCCAATCACCAGGGTCTCAAACAGAAGGGGCAGCATGGCTGTCAGCTGGGCTGGAGCACATGGGGATGAGGGGTGCACAGACTGGGGTGGACCAGAAGTAGGAAGCCCAGGGTGAGGAAATGTCCCGAGAGTGGGCAGGCAGGATGGAATGGGCACCCACCCAATGCCGACCACGCGTGTCTCTGGCCCCCAGACAGAGCTGTGAACCAACCCCGCTCACGGCTAACAAGCCCACCCACCATGGCGAGCCCCACTCTGAGCCCCGACTCCTCATCCCAGGAGGCCCTGTCGGCCCCCACCTGCTCCCCGACCTCTGACTCTGAGAACCTTAGCCCCGATGAGCTGGAGCTGCTGGCCAAGCTCGAAGAGCAGAACCGGTGAGTTGGGGACTTGGGGATGGGGTGGAATCTTGGGGTGCAGCCTGGGCCCCCACAGGAGTTCCCAGGTGCCCTCACATTCAGAGCCAGTCCCAGTGTGTGCAAGGTGACAGCCACCTCCAGATGCTGGACGAGGGACACCTCCTTTCATCCCCCCAACCCTGGCTGAACATACGTGTCCCCACCCCGTTCAGATGAGACCGAGGGTTTAGGAGGTCAAGTGAATCTGTGGATCCCCCGTGGTTGATGGAGCCAGGACTGGAGGGAAAGTTGAGCGGGGCCTTCCTGCTTTCCTCCTCTGGCCCCACACCCGTTTAAAATGCAGGTTTTAGGCTGGACGTGGTGGCTCACACCACCCAACACTTTGGGAGGCCGAGGCAGGCGGATCACCTGAGGTCAGGAGTTTGAGACCAGCCTGGCCAACATGGTGAAATCCTGTCTCCACTGAAAACACAAAAATTAGCCAGGCGTGGTGGTGTGTGCCTGTAATCCCAGCTACTTGTGAGGCTGAGGCAGGAGAATCACTTGAACCCGGGAGGCAGAGGCTACAGTGAGCCGAGATTGCGCCACTGCACTCCAGTCTGGGCAAAAGCGAAACTGTCTCAAAAAAAAGGGGGTGCTGAGGGCAGTGGCTCACACCTGTAATCCCAGCAGTTTAGGGGCCGAGGCAGGCGGATCACCTGAGGTCAGGAGTTTGAGACCAGCCTGACCAACATAGTGAAACCCTATATCTACTAAAAACACAAAGTTAGCCGGGTGTGGTGGCATGCACCTGGAATCCCAGCTACTCGGGAGGCTGAGGCAGGAGAATTGCTTGAACCAGGAGGCAGAGGTTGCAGTGAGCTGAGATCGCACAACTGCACTCCAGCCTGGACAACAGAGTGAGATTCTATCTCAAAAAAAAGAAAAAAAACACAAGAGGGACCCAATCCCTGGTGTCCTCTGAGACCCCCAGAAGGATGGGTTGGGTTCCCCAAGGATCCCTGTCCCTAGGGAGTCACTGGTGCCCCTCCGCTGGCCCTTCCTGTCCAGGCTCCTGGAGGCCGACTCTAAGTCCATGCGCTCCATGAATGGCTCGCGGCGGAACAGTGGCTCCTCACTGGTGTCCAGCTCCTCGGCCTCCTCCAACCTGAGCCACCTGGAGGAGGACACGTGGATCCTGTGGGGCCGGATCGCCAATGAGTGGGAGGAGTGGCGGCGCAGGAAGGAGAAGCTGCTCAAGGTGGGGGACGGCCAGGCAAGCGGGGCAGGGCCGACGGCGTGAGCGGGTGGTGTGGTCACTCAGCCACCGGGCAGCGCCAGGGTCTGTGGGGCCTCAGCCTGGGCACAGTGGCAGCAGTGGAGATGTGCAGGCACTTTCAGAGTGTCCTGCCAGGGCACAGGGACAGGAGAGAGTGAGTGAGGGTGGTGCTGGACAGGCCCTGCACCTCAGGTGCCCATGTGCTTGCTGCCCTGTAGTGCCCACGAAGAATGGGGGCACAGTGGCTCACGACTGTAATCCCAGTACGTTGGGAGGTTGAGGCAGGTGGATCACCTGAGGTCAGGAGTTGAAGACCAGCCTGGCCAACGTGGCGAAACCCCGTCTCTACTAAAAATACAAAAAATTAGCCGGACGTGGTGGTGGGCACCTGTAATCCCAGCTACTTGGGAGGCTAAGGCAGGAGAATCACCTGAACCTGGGAGGCAAGAGGTAACAGTGAGCCAAGGTCACGCCACTGCACTCCAGCCTGGGCAACAGAGTGAGACTCCATCTCAAAAAAAAAAAAAAAAAAAGTTTAAAAACTAGCCAGGCATGGTGGTGCACACCTGTAGTCCCAGCTACTCAGGAAGCTGAGGCAGGAGGATGGCTTGAGCCCAGGAGTTCAAGGCTGCAGTGAGCTATGTTCACACCAGTGCACTACAGCCTGGGTGACAGAATGAGACCCTGTCTCTAAAAAAAGGGGGTAAAAAAAGGATTGGGGACCATGAGTTCTGTGCCATACTCGAGGCCTGAACGAGCCACGCCTGAGGAGCCGGGCTGGGTGGCCACGGGGAGGCTGCACTGAGACCGAGTCCAGCCCCGGCTTCCCACTCCCGTGGCCAGGAGCTGATCCGCAAGGGCATCCCACACCACTTCCGGGCCATCGTGTGGCAGCTCCTGTGCAGCGCCACGGACATGCCAGTCAAGAACCAGTACTCTGAGCTGCTCAAGATGTCCTCGCCGTGCGAGAAGCTGATCCGCAGGGACATTGCCCGCACCTACCCAGAACACGAGTTCTTCAAGGGCCAGGACAGCCTGGGCCAGGAGGTCCTCTTCAATGTCATGAAGGTGAGGCCCAGGGCTCCCCACTCCCTCAGTCCCAAAGGAAGGAGCAGTTCCCCAGTTCACCGGCTGTGCTGGACGGCGGGACCCTGCCCTCAGGACTCGCTCTCTTCCAGGCATACTCGCTGGTGGACCGGGAGGTGGGCTACTGCCAGGGAAGCGCCTTCATCGTGGGCCTGCTCCTCATGCAGGTAGGTTGCTGGGGGGTGGCTGAGATCCTGCCAGACAACAGCCCACGCTGGGCTCGGCCTCCAAGAGATGAACAGAAGTGGCGTGTCCTCCCCCCAGCGTCCTGCTAGAGGCAGATCCTCCCTCTCTATCCACACCCGTGATCTCTGCCAGTCCCCAGGCCAAGGCCCAGTGAGTGGCACCTGTCTGGTTGGGTCCTGTCTGCTGTACCATCCAGGACAGAGACAGGGTTTGGAGGGACCTCAGACTGGGGACTTAGGCCATCCAGCATGGTGTTTATGGGCCTTGGGGCTCTCCTCCAGAGAAACTGGGGGGCTTAGGACAGGGAGAGAGGACGCAGCTGGGAGTGGACAGGAGATGTCCTAACCAGGTGGGTACTGGCAGTGGCCAGCCCTGGGTTCAAGTCCAGCTTCCCTGTTTCCCGCCAAGTGGCCCTTGACAGGTGACCTCAGCTTCAGGTTTTCCATCAGTAAAACAGCGAGTGGGGACACAGGGACCAGCAGTGCGTTGTGAGGATCTAGGGAGCCAGATACCAACATGGACACAGGCCCCTTACCCCAGGGCGCTGATGAGCAGCGAGACGCTCCTCCCCACTGCCCTGAGCCCTCCCACCTGCCCATCCCCCCAGATGCCCGAAGAGGAGGCCTTCTGTGTGTTCGTGCGGCTGATGCAGGAGTACCGGCTGCGGGAGCTCTTCAAGCCCAGCATGGCTGAGCTTGGGCTCTGCATCTATCAGTTCGAGTACATGCTGCAGGTGAGCAGGGCCACAGGTGAGTAGGGCCACAGGTGGGCAGGGCCGCAGGTGAGCAGGGCCACAGGTGGGCAGGGCCGCAGGTGAGCAGGGCCACAGGTGGGCAGGGCCGCAGGGGAGCAGGGCCACAGGTGGGCAGGGCCGCAGGGGAGCAGGGCCACAGGTGGGCAGGGCCGCAGGAGGGCAGGGCCGCAGGGGAGCAGGGCCGCAGGAGGGCAGGGCCACAGGTGAGCAGGGCCGCAGGAGGGCAAGGCCGCAGGAGGGCAGGGTCACAGATGAGCAGGGCCGCAGGAGGGCAAGGCCACAAGTGGGCAGGGCCACAGATGAGCAGGGTCACGGGGGAGCAGAACTACCGGAGGGCAGGGCTGGCACCCCGGGCCGTACCCGGGCATCTCTTGGACTGAAAATTCTAAGCTGTGAAATCACACCTGGATGTTCCAACTCCAAAAGGCACTCCTCTCCCCATGCCTCACTGCCCTGAAGGATGCTTGGAGGGACAGGAGAGCCGCCACTGAAGGGGGGCTCCCAGGGCCGCTGAGGCAGAGGGGTGGGGCAGGCTCACATCGGGCAGAGCCGCGGCCACCTCCCTGTCTGCTCCAGAGTGTGGTGGAAGGAGGGAAAGTGTTGTCTGCCTGCCTGATTACCAGAGAGCCACAGACATCTGTTTATAAATAGCAGCCCCCGCAGGGCCTGCTCCTGGCTGGCAGACAGAGCCGCCAAGGCTGTGCGCGGACATATACACATCCGCGTGCACACTACACACACCGGCCTGCCTCTGCTGCCATGGCAGGTGGGGCTGTGCAGTCATCTCTGGATGTGACAGCCCCACTCCCTGGGCCTGGAGCATGGGCAGTGCTGTAGCCTAAGGGGGCCTGGCAGTGCCACAAGCAGGAGGCCTGGGCTGCAGAGAAGGTGCCACCCCACCCCAGGCTGGGTAGCAGAGCCCTCCCACAGCCAAGCTTGCAAACTGAGGGTGCAGAGAGCCCCCGGCACTGGGAGGAAGCCCAGGATCCTAATGCCTTCTTCAGCCTCAGTTTCCCCAGCCATCTGCCACTTTCCGGCTGTCTAGAGTTCAGGCCAATCCAACACAGCTTGCACAAAGCTTTATGCTGTGGCCCGAGGGAGGTACAGCAACTGGCAGGTCATGTAACAAGGTGAGGGGGAGCTCCCCCCAGGGCCAGGGGCTTTCACCTGCCCATGCTCCACCTCTGGCTCTCAGGGTGTCTGTGAGGAGTGATCCAACTCCCCCAGCCTCAGACACACCCTCTCAGGCTGTCGTGAGGACCCCATGAGCTGCCACAAGGGCATTGCCTACCCAGGGTGGGCCCCCAACACACACAGGCGGCTACAGCTCTTGCCATCCCTGCTTGTCCCCACCCCATGCTGCTCAAAGCTCTGGGGTGCTTCGGCCTCCCCCAGACAGATTGCTGAGGGCACACCAGGAAGGGAGCCTCGGGCTGCCCAGCACAGGTCCAGGAAGGCTCCCTGGAGGCAGGGACACTGAGGCCCAGCACCCCCCGGTGGGAGGGCGTCCCCCTCACTGTGCCCACCTGGCCTCCCACCCCTGCAGGAGCAGCTCCCAGACCTCAACACCCACTTCCGCTCCCAAAGCTTCCACACATCCATGTACGCCTCATCCTGGTTCCTCACACTGTTCCTGACCACCTTCCCACTCCCTGTCGCCACCCGGGTCTTCGACATCTTCATGTATGAGGTGAGGACCGACGGTGCCTGGGGAGGGAAGAGAGCCCCTTGGGGGTGGCTGGAACAGAAGCCTCCCTGCCCTCCTCCTCCCACTGCCTTTGCTGCCTTTGCAGGGGCTAGAGATCGTGTTCCGAGTGGGCCTCGCCCTGCTGCAGGTGAACCAGGCGGAGCTGATGCAGCTGGACATGGAGGGGATGTCCCAGGTGGGCCAGGAGGGCCAGGGCCAGTGGGGCTGCCCCCAACCAGGGGCTCCGAGTCACAGGATGCCCTCGCAAGTGACAGAGAGGGCCTGGCTTCGAGGGTGGAAGGTGGCGTGCCTGACCTCCCTGATCTGTTTCCATCCACTCTGTTCCCCTGAGGTCTCCCTGAGGAGGCTGAGCCCTGGGAGCCCCACTGCCCACCTCCTGCCCCAACCCTGCAGGTTCCCCGAAGCCTGATGGCAGGTCATGAGTCTGGCTGACCATGAGGGCATCCCCACCCTGCCCCCCGGCCTGGTGAGGGCACAAGAGGGAGTGCAGGGGTCTAGGCAGCCTCACGCCTTGCCCCGCCTCGGCCTGGCCTGCCTGGAGGCCCTGCTGCTGGCCAGCCTGCCTCCCACCGCCACTTCTCTGCTGTGCAGGCCCCTGCCTCCTCCCAGCGTCCTCCAGCTGGTGCTTCAGGGAAGAATGCACAAAGGCCACGGTTGTGTCCGTGAACACGGGCAGGCATTGTCCACAGCTGCCAGAGGGGGCCAGCTGGGCCGGGTGCGGGAGCCGTGTCCCCCACCCGCTTACCTTAACCCTTTGCACAGGCCCAAGGCCCCCAGCATGCCCGTCCTCCTTCCCCCACGAAGGTCCCCTGTGTCAGACCCCCCGACCCTCAGCCTTCACTCCCAGGAGAGCCTCCTTGGCCTGCTTTTCTCTTTTCCTTTTTCTTCTTTCTTTCTTTCTTTTTTTTTTTAAAGTCGGAGTTGCTCTGTGGCCTAGGAGTTGCTCTAGAAGTGCAGTGGTGCAGTCCTAGCTCCCTGCAGCCTCCACCTCCTGGGCTCAAGCAATCCTCCCACCTCAGCCTGCTGAGTAGCTGGAACCACAGGTGCACACCACCACGCCCAGCGAATTTATTTATTTATTTTTTTTTTTTAGAGATTGGGTCTCACTATGTTGCCCACACTGGTCTCAAACTCCTGGGCTCAGGCGATTTCCCCCACCTCAGCCTCTCAAACCTTTGGGATTATAGGCGTGAGCCACCACATCCAGCATCTGCCTGCTTTTCTTCTGGAAACTAAGGCTTTGGCTGCAGGCAGCCCCCCATTCCCTCCCCTCACGCTCAGTCTTTCCGGTGCTCCTCAAACACTGAGGACACGGCGTTGAGGACATGGCGACATCCTGGGCAGACTGGTTCCTGCCCCCCTCCAGGGCAGTAGGGCTCGGGCGGTCCCCAGTGGTCAGGGCCTGCATCTTGGTGACCTGGTGACCGGCTGTGTCCCCACAGTACTTCCAGAGAGTGATCCCCCACCAGTTCGACAGCTGCCCGGACAAGCTGGTCCTCAAAGCCTACCAGGTCAAGTACAACCCCAAGAAGATGAAGAGGTCGGTGCCTGCTGGGCAACCAGGGTGCTGGTGGGAAGGGGGGACCCCCGAGGGCATGACAGTAACCATGGGGCCCTCCCACTCTGCAGGCTGGAGAAGGAGTACGCAGCCATGAAGAGCAAGGAGATGGAGGAGCAGATCGAGATCAAAGTGAGTCCAGGGACCCGGGGGGCGGGGACAGGCATGGGAGGCCCTTGGGGGCTGCCCTCCGTACTTTAAGATCAGCCGCTAGGGGGCGGGCCTTCCTAGCGCACAGGCGGACTCGGCCGTCCTTGGCGGACAGGCCTCGGCCTACCTGCGCCGTCCTTCACCTGTTAGGCCAGCTGTGAGCGCCTCCCCCGCCTGACGCCGCGGTAACCAAGACTGTCAAGGTCCCTGCCCTGCTGGGCCGTCCAGAGTCATGGGGAAGCAATCAATAAACCACTGAACTAGAGTGTGGACTCTAAATGCTCTGGACAAGGATGTGCGCGGTGGGCAAGGCTGACCTGGGCAGCGGCTCCGGGCCCAGGGTGTCCAGGGCTACAGGCCCAGGGCAGCAGCGTGCCTTGGGGGCTGGAGGAATTTCAAGAAGGTTGCAGTGGAGGACCCCCTCAGGGGACCGCCTTATGGGGAAAGATGGAGCACGCAGGGCCCAGACACCAGGGTGTGTAGGGCAGGGCGTGGGCACTCACCTGGGGCCCCTGGTTCCTGGGGCATCTGGCCCGCCAGCCCTGCCAGGTCAGGGGGTTTCCTGAGTGTGCAAAGCTGCTCTCTCCTTCCTTGCGCGTTATTCCCTTTTCACGTGATTTTAGTTATTTACTCAACAAGCATTTATTGCCGGGTGCAATGGCTCATGCATGTAATCCCAGCACTTTGGGAGGGGGAGGCAGGTGGATCTCTGGGGGTCAGGAGTTCAAGACCAGCCTGACTAATACGGTGAAACCCGTCTCTATTAAAAATACAAAAATTAGCCGGGCGTGGTGGCGCACACCTGTAATCCCGGCTACTCGGGAGGCTGAGGCAGGAGAATGGTGTGAACCTGGGAGGTGGAGGTTGCAGTGAGCCTAGATTGCGCCACTGCACTCCAGCCTGGGCGACAGAGCAAGACTCCATCTCAAAAAAAAAAGAAAGAAAAAAAACATTTATTGAGCACCTGCTGTGTGCCAAAGTCACAGCTGAGACTGAGGACGCCCCAGTGATAGGAATGGACACACACAAACCCAACACAGCCTGGCTCCATGCTGTTCAGGGGCAGAGCCACACAGTGGCTAACACTGGAGTCCAACAGACAAGGACCGAAATCCAGCTCCAGCAGGCACAGTGGCTCACACCTGTAATACCAACATTTTGGGAGGCCAAGGTGGGAGGGTGGCTTGAGGCCAGGAGTTGGAGACCAGTCTGGGCAACATAGCAATACCCCGTCTCTACAAAAATATAGAAATAAATACAAAAGGCACGCCCAGCTCCTGCAGGGATGGCTGTGCTTGGTGCTATAATGGGTTGAAGCCAGAGAGATGACAGGGAAACCCAGGGGCCAGGGATCAGGGCTCCAGATTGCTATGAGGACCAGAGACCTGTGCCTGAAATAGCTCTGACCCAGCCGAACTGAGGAACTAGAGCAATGCCCTGCCCCCCTCTGACTCAGTTTCCCCACATGACATGCATCCATGGCTGTCAAGTCTGCGGTTCTGTCTGACTGCATTTGCTTCCTGGGAATATTCTAGGTGTTTCCATCACCTTTTCTCCCCAGAAGAAACCCAGGAAATATTCTGTGTGACCTGCAGTGTGGCAGGACCCTCACTCACCTGCCAATCCAAACAATTTCTGTACCACCTTCGTATCAAGCAAGGGGGCGCAGGTACAGTTGAGATTCAACTCGTTTGCAAACCTCACCTGCTCCCCAGAGAGACCTGGGGAACCTAAAGTGCAAATATCTTTTTCTTTTTCTTTTTTTTTTGGAGATGGAGTCTTGCTCTGTCACTCAGGCTGCAGTGCAGTGATGTGATCTCAGCTTACTGCAACCCCCACCTCCCAAGTTCAAGTGATTCTCTTGCCTCAGCCTCCCCAATAGCTGGGATTACAGGCATGCGCCACCACTCCTGGCTACTTTTTGTGTTTTTAGTAGAGGCTGGTCTCGAACTCCTGACCTCAGGTGATCTGCCTGCCTCAGCCTCCCAAAGTGCTGAGATTACAGGCGTGAGCCACTGCACCTGGCCTAAAACTGCAAATATCTAGCCAAAATCCATCAGCACAGAATGGAAGGCAAGAGCAAGGGAAACGTCTTCTAAACCCCAGCCAGGGAACAGGCAAAAACCACTGGGAACAGGTTGCTCTCGGCAAGTCACGGGAATGTAGTTGTCGAGGAAGGATGCGTGATCAGCAGGCTGGACCCAGACTCAAAGAGGAGCCTGCCCCCGGAATTGAACCCGGGTGCTTGAGGCAAAGCAGCGAGGGGTGGGTGGGGGCTACTCCACAGCTGCTTCCCCCACTGATTCCCCCACAACCCTGGGCAGACTGACCCACCTGTGGGATGGAGTCTTCTGAGCGGTTGTGGGTACTGACTGGCCCCCAAACACACACATGGCCACGAAGGGACTCACGTTATTTTTACTGAACCCAGGTTTCTTTTAAAACTTTATTTATTTATTTATTTTGTAATAAAGCCAGTCTGGACAGGAATTGGCCCTGTTTTCTGAAATCGCTGACCCAGAACGTAAGATGCTGGCTACACCCTGCCCGGAAAAGTGGCCTGGCCCTAAGGGGACTGACCCCGCAGTGGGTTGAATGAGGGGTGTGTGTAGACAGGTGTGGGGGGCGGCCTATGACGTGATCTCCCCCCACTCCCATAGAGGCTTCGGACGGAGAACCGGCTCCTGAAACAGCGGATTGAAACCCTGGAGAAGGTGAGGGGCGTGGCCACCAACCTGGGACTGACTCCTCCAAGTCTTTTCCTCTCTGGAGGACTAAGCAGCCCTACCCTCCTGCCCCAGGACCCGACCTGAACCCGATTTGGAGTGCCGTAGAACTGGGGGCGACTCGTATTGTGATTAATCCTGGAGTAGGGGCGAGTTACAACCCAGTGGCCTGCAGCCACGGGAATACATTTGTGTTCCGCACCCTCCCCGGCTGCGCGGATGGGGAGGGGTGAGGAGGAGGGAGAACTGCCGCTTTGGTGGATGAGCCCCGTAATTGGGCCACAAGGCACCGCACCCTGTAATTTGGAAGTCTCGCCCTCAAAAGAAAGGAAAGGAAACGCAGTGGAGGAGAAGCGTGGCGCCATGGTGGGGAGCCACAGCCCGGATTCTGCGCCCCAACATGTTAGGGGGGTGGAATCGGGGACTCACTGAGCCCCAGCCCCGGAAGCCCCCACTTCCTGCTCCTCATTCGTCCTTACTTGACCCTCCACTGGCCACAGGAAGTGGGTCGGCAACCGTATTTGACTGCCCTCACCCCAAAGCCTTGTTCTGCCTTAAAATTAAAACGCACCCCACTCCTCTCCCACTATCCGGGAGGTCTGCACGAAGCCGAAATTCCCTCCGCCCCTCCCAGCCCACAGTTTTGCAGCCAGCCGCAGCCTGGCTGGCCGTGGAGAGTGAGACAGTGGGTTTCCCAGCCCTGCGGCCTCCCCCGCAGCCGCGGGCACCCCCGACCTCCCCACGCACACCGAATCCCTCTCCAGGACGGAACTGGCTCTAGCTTTGTTCTTCCTCCCGGTCCTCTCCTGCTGGTTCTCTGGTCTTCCCTCCTCTCTCCCCCGCTTCTAGAGATAGTCCACTGCGTTAGTGACAAGTGGTTCTTGTCTGTCTCCCCTCTCCTGTCCCCGCGCCTTCCGCTCTGCCTCCTCCCCCTGTCGCTGGGAATCCCCTTCGCCGGGTAGGAGAGCGCTGCTCTGGCTGATAGGTTAATCCAGGTACTGTAGCTTTTTATCCCCTCTCCGGATTCCTTCCTGGCCCCTTCCCTGCACCCTGCACACGACAGCCAGTAACCGCCTCTTCCCTACCATTCTGCGGGCAGGCCTGGCGCCATGCATGGGGCAGCTGGGGACCGCTTCTGGGGGACACAGAGGCTTCCCGGTGGGCGGGGCATGTGAAGTGGGGAGAAGTGTGTGTGTGGAGGGGCTGTCTGTGAGTGCGTTTGGGTGTGAATGTCTACACGCATGTACAGAAAGCTTCCTCCAGGCGACACAGGGTGGGGACCCAGGAGGGCTGGGGAACCTAAAAGCATATTTACATAAGGCCCTGGTGTGTGCAGTGCTGCGGTCACACACACACGCACAACGCGCGCACACACACACACACGCATGCGCACGCACGCACAACACGCGCACACACACATGCACAACACACGCACACAAGCATGCACACACATGCACACACGCACAACACACGCACACACACATGCACACACGCACAACACGCACACACACATGCACACACGCACACACACGCACAACACACAACACGCACGCACACAGACGCACAACACACGTACACACACGCGCACACACGCGCACACATATGCACACACACGCACAACACACGCACAACACACGCACACACACACATGCACACACGCGCCCCGGCCCTCACGCTGCTCCTCTCTGCTCCTACCTGCAATGCCTGCTACCATCTTCTCTAGCTCACCTGCTCCTGCTGCCACCTCATCTTGAATGGCTTTATCTGGAAGCTGCCACCCGCCACCTGGTGGCTTTGAGCCTGGAATGGGGGGCCCAAGTTGGGTAGTGGACGAAGATGAGGTGGGGGAAAAAAAGGGGGTCTTAGCCCCAGGCAGGTGGAGGCCCCAGAGCCCAGGACTGGAGAAGATGCCCCCTGGGAGTCCAGTCCTGTCCTGCTGGGGCCTTGGCTGTCCCCAGATCCTCACCCTCACTGGCAGAGTCTGGCACGAATAGGCACAGGTGGCCTCGCTGTGCCTCTGGATAAGGACCCCAACTGGGGCAGAGACCGAGAGCCAGAGTGGGGAAGGAGATTGAGCTTTCCAAGCCCAGGGCTAGCTCTGTTCCTCCCAGGCTCCTCCAGGTGTTCTATTCCTGCCTGTCACCCACCCACGTCCCCAGGCCCAGTGGGACGCCCATCCCAGGCTCTGAGTACGGGAGGCCCCCCACCTCACTTCCACCCACCTCCACTCTCTGGGCCTCCCCCTGTGGCGGGAGGCAGGGCCTTGGGTGGGAGCCGAGGGTCACGGCCTCCCCCTCCCCGCCCCCATCCTTGCTGTGCCCAGGGGCAAGTGACACGGGCGCAGGAGGCAGAAGAGAACTACGTCATCAAGCGGGAGCTGGCGGTGGTGCGGCAGCAGTGTAGCTCGGCGGCCGAGGACCTGCAGAAGGCACAGAGCACCATCCGGCAGCTGCAGGAGCAGCAGGTACAGGCGGGTGTGCGGGGCTGCTGAGCGGGGCCACGCCCCGCGCCCCCGCCCCACAGTTTTCTTTCAGGGCTCAGATCTGCGGGCCTCAGCGCCTGGCCCTCCTGTTCCTTTCTGGGGTAAGGGGAACCCAGAGACAAGCGCAGATTCTCCCCCAGCAACTCCACATTCTGCGACATCCTGATTCCCATTTCTTGCCACCTCGTAGGGTGTCTGCAGTGTCTGACTTCCCAACCCCCCAGCCTCAGCAGGGAGACCTCTGAAGATCGGGCTATCCCTGCAAGGTTCCCTCCATGTCACAGGCAGCAGACAGGGCTATGACTGCTTACCAAGGCCCTTGCCTCTCCCCAGAGTCTGAAGAATTGTTGAGTGTCCCCAGGGGGCCAGCCATGAAGAATGGGAGCAGGGCAGTCCAGGACTGTTTGGGGAGCTCTGAGCCGGCAGGGTGGGGCTGAGGGGGCACCCTGAGTGTCTTGTGGGCCATGAACTTTGGATCCCATCATGGGCAGGCGCATGAGCTGGGCCCCCCCCCCGCCGCAAAATCTGCTTCTCCTGAAAGCTTTTAGAACCTAACTGCGACCTGGCACAGTGGCTCACAGCTGTAATCTCAGCACTTTGGGAGGCTGAGGTGGGCAGATCATCTGAGGTCAGGAGTTGGAGACCAGCCTGGCCAACATGATGAAACCTCGTCTCTACTAAAAATACAAAAATTAGCCGGGTGTGGTGGCATGCACCTGTAGTCCTAGCTACTCAGGAGGCTGAGGCGGGAGAATCACTTGAAGCCAGGAGGTGGAGGTTGCAGTGAGCTAAGACGGCACCACTGCACTCCAGCCTGGATGACAGAGCAAGACTCCACCTCAAAAAAAAGAAAAAAGGCCGGGCGCGGTGGCTCACGCCTGTAATCCCTGCACTTTGGGAGGCCGAGGCGGGCGGATCACGAGGTCAGGAGATCGAGACCATCCTGGCTAACACGGTGAAACCCCGTCTCTACTAAAACACAAAAAATTAGCCGGGCGCGGTGGCGGGCGCCTGTAGTCCCAGCTACTTGGGAGGCTGAGGCAGGAGAATGGCGCGGACCCGGGAGGCGGAGCTTGCAGTGAGCCGAGATCGCGCCACTGCACTCCAGCCTGGGGGACAGAGTGAAGACTCCGCCTCAAAAAAAAAAAAAAAAAAAAACTTAATTGCAGCTGCACCTAGCAGTCGGGCTTCCTGATTGCAGAGACCACTAGTGGCTGCAGCCCTAAGCCCCGCAGGCCACCGGGACATATGCCCCAGAGGGCAGGGAGCGATGCTGTAGGCCCCACTGCCATCCTGGCCTGACCCAGCAGGGCCTGGCGGTGGGGTGTGGGTTGGAGAAACCATGGAGTACTTGAGAAAGAAGAGCCATCCAATACAGAGGTGCCCCCTCCACCCCCAAGCCCAGAGACTACAGCTCAAGCCTTGGCCCGGGGATTCTAGTTGATCCCCTGCTCCTGGGGAGCGGAAGGGCAGTTTCACTGTTTCTCACTTGTCCCCGTGAACCCCATCGGTATGATGCTGCTGTTGTGGCCCTCAGAGTCTGCGAGCAATCTCGTCCCACCTTGCTATGAGGCAGCATGGACGTTAGGGAAACTGAGGCTGGGCTCATCCCACCCACCGCATGATGCTTCCTTTCAGGCTCGTCAGAGAGACTCCTGAGCTCTGGCCTTGGGGGGGATGCAGTGATGGGGGAGGCCCAAGGCCACCTCCTCAGGCCCAAAGGGAGGCCACTACAGGCAAGATGAGGTGGCCTAGAGGAGCCACAGCCTGGCAGGGCCCCCACATGGGGCCTGGAGGCCATCTGGGCTGAGGCAGAGCCACCGTCACACATGGATCTCAGAGACCCACAGGAAGAGGGTGGTGGCTGGGAGGGCTGAGGCAGTCCCCCAGAGAACTGCGCTACCAGGACACAGGGTCAGTGAGAGGGAGCCCGGCTCCCACCCCAGGGGCCAGATGTCCTTTTTCAGGTCCAGGTGGCAGTGTCCATCACTCCGGGGGCCCCCCCACTGGGGAACTTCTGAGAAGCCAGGGCAGGGAGCAAGAGGTTGATACCAACACTCTTTCCCCATCCTTCCCTGTTTTGAAATGGAGGGTGGGATGCAGAGGAGAAAGGTGGAGAGACAGGTGCACAGCCCCAGGCCTCGCCCCCACCCCTGGCCTTACCTACCATGTGGCTGGAATGGTGACCACCCAGCAAGAACCCATCTCCCACCCTCACCAGTGACCCTGGAAAACCACAGTCACTGGGGTCCCTCGGGGCATCCGAAGGCCAAGGCAAGTCCCCTTTCAGAATGTCCCCTCTGTGCAGCCTTTCCAGGAAGGAAGCTGGACCGGGCCAGCTGCATGGGTGCCAGGACCTCTAGGCCCTCTGCTCTGAGCATCAGGGGGTCCAGCCCATGATGCCCCAAACCTGGGCCCCTCTCCCTGCTGAAGGGCTCTGGGGAGGGAGGCAGAAGCCAGCAGGCGTGGAGGCTGCCCATCCCCCAGCCATGGCCTGGGGCCCCACACAGCTCTCTGCCTCCCCCAGGAGAACCCCCGCCTCACAGAAGACTTCGTGTCCCACCTGGAGACTGAGCTGGAACAGTCGAGGCTGCGGGAGACGGAGACACTGGGGGCCCTTCGGGAGATGCAGGACAAGGTTCTTGACATGGAAAAGGTGCGACAGGAAGCAGGCGGGCAGGTGTCGGGGGAACCCTGGGGCATAGGAGGGGTCCTGGGTAAGCTTTGGGGGTGACCCCAGGTCAGAATCCCCCACCCCCATGCACACATAACCATACATATGCACACACACAGCACAACCCCACGTGGCCATGCCCACCCTCCTGTATGAGGCAAACTCCAGCAGCGTGGCAGCTTCTATGAGCTTCCTGGATACCCCCATCCCACCTGTGTGTGTTTCCCCAGGTACCGGGGTTCCAGGAAGGAGGGAGGGAGGGAGAGAGGGGGATGGGGGAGGGGGACAGGAAGGAGAGAAAGGAAGGCCCAGGCCCACTGGGGCTCCCTCCCTACACATTCCCATGGAGACACCATCCCAGGCCTTCTGGGTCCCTCCCCAACTGCTCTCTGACTTGGCATCGACTCCACTCTCCCACGGAGCTCCCAGAGGAAGGAAAGCACCCAGAGACCCATTCACACATGCAGCAGGAGCCTCCCCACCCCTCCAGCCTGCACTATTTTGGGAGTCCTCCCAAATGGAGGACTGAGAGGCCATCTGCTTCCAGGCCCTCACCACCAGCCAAGAGCTGGGCTCCGCTCCCGCCTCCCTCCACTTCACAGGGAAGTGTGCCTCCAGGACACGCTGCTGGATCCGTCCCAGCCCTAGACCCAAACACGGGTCAGTGCGGACCTCATCTAGAAAGCTGGATTTGGGTCCTGGAGCATCAATCCTCCATCACGGAGCCCTGGGGTGCCAGGCCAGGGCCTAGGCTGGCACTCAGCCTGTTCCCAGTGAGAGCGACTGCCTGGCCTGGTGTGGCCTGGCCTGGGGGCCAGAGGGCAGACAGGGTGTTTCTGCTGGGGCTGGTTCTCTACCTGATCATTCCCCTGAGCGGGTGGATCTCAGACCTCGGGGAGTCTGAGTATGTGCAGGACGGCGTTTATGGGGGTTGCCCTAGGACACCCTGTGAGAGTAGGTGCTGTTATCACACCCATTTTACAGCTGAGGAGCTCCAGCCGGTTCCACAGGCGAGTCTGCTCCCCGTGGACCTTGTCCAGGGGGTCGCCCTCCCCCATCTGAGCCGCCCAAGGCAGAGCTCAGGAGGAAGCGTGGCTGGGGGCGTTTGTCCTGCAGGAAGGGCCATGCAGCTGCGCTGCTCCCCCAGGCCCTGATCCCTCTCTCCCCGCAGAGGAACAGCTCGCTGCCCGACGAGAACAACGTGGCGCAGCTGCAGGAGGAGCTGAAGGCGCTCAAGGTGCGGGAGGGCCAGGCGGTGGCCTCGACGCGAGAGCTGAAACTGCAGCTGCAGGAGCTCTCGGACACCTGGCAGGTGAGGGCCGGGTGGGCGCCGGCGGGCAAAGCGGCCCCTAGGGCCATCCCCTCGGGGCTCTTGAGCGGAGGCTGACCGCCCGCCTCTCGGCTTCACCCCCCAGGCCCATCTGGCCCGCGGCGGCCGCTGGAAGGAGTCCCCACGGAAGCTGGTCGTGGGCGAGCTGCAGGACGAGCTGATGAGCGTGCGTCTGCGCGAGGCCCAGGCCCTGGCCGAGGGCCGCGAGCTGCGGCAGCGCGTGGTGGAACTTGAGACGCAGGTGAACTCTGGGTGCCTGCCCGTTGGGGGAGGGGCGTGGTGTCCGTGGCCAGCCCCTGGGTTAGGCCCTGACCGCCACGGTTCTCCGTCCTCCCTTCCTCCCTACCCCAGGACCACATCCATCGCAACCTTCTGAACCGCGTGGAGGCGGAGCGCGCGGCGCTGCAGGAGAAGCTGCAGTACCTGGCGGCACAGAACAAGGGACTGCAGACGCAGCTCAGCGAAAGCCGCCGCAAGCAGGCCGAGGCAGAGTGCAAGGTGCAGACCCCCGCGGCCCCTCCCGGCCCGCGGCACCTGCCCCGGACGCAACCCTACATGAGGCCCCGCCCCTAATCCCCCCCTGCCCGCGGTCCCGCCTCCTGATCCGCCCCCACCCTCGGCGCCCCGCCTCCTGATCCGCCCCTGCCCGCGGTCTCGCCTCCTGACCCGCCTCCGTCCGCACCCCGCCTCCTGATTCGCCCCTGCCCGCGGTCCCGCCCCCTGATGCGTCCCGCCCCCTGACCCTCCCTCCTTTTGCCCCCAATCCCCCGACCCCAGAGCAAGGAGGAGGTGATGGCCGTGCGACTGCGGGAGGCGGACAGCATGGCTGCGGTGGCCGAGATGCGGCAGCGCATCGCTGAGCTGGAGATCCAGGTGAGCGGCGGGGGCGGGGGCAGGGCCTGGGGCAGGAGCGGGGCCGGACCCCAGGCCCAGCATGGCACTGGCCCCGCGTGACCTGGCGCACCCCGCAGAGGGAGGAGGGCCGAATCCAGGGTCAGCTGAACCACTCGGACTCATCGCAGTACATCCGCGAGCTCAAGGACCAGATCGAGGAGCTGAAGGCCGAGGTGAGCCGGCGCGGGGATGCCGGGGACAGGCCTGGGTGTCGTCGGCCTGGGACGAGCCGAGCGCCGGTGCCTTGCGGAGGATGCGGCTGGGAGGGCGGGGCAGAAGGCCGGTCCACGCCTGCAGCGCCGGTCCCCCGCCCCAGGTGCGGCTGCTGAAGGGCCCGCCGCCCTTCGAGGACCCGCTGGCTTTCGACGGGCTGAGCCTGGCGCGGCACTTGGACGAGGACTCGCTGCCGTCGTCGGACGAGGAGCTACTCGGCGTAGGCGTGGGCGCTGCCCTGCAGGACGCGTTGTATCCTCTGTCCCCGCGTGATGCGCGCTTCTTCCGCCGTCTAGAGCGGCCGGCCAAGGACAGCGAGGGCAGCTCAGACAGCGACGCCGATGAGCTTGCCGCGCCCTACAGCCAGGGCCTGGACAACTGAGGCCGTGCCCCGCGCGCCCGGAGTCAGGAGACCGCAGTCGCGGGGGGCGCCCGGGCAGTCCGCGTTCTGCGCTCCACCTGCCGCACTTGACGAACTCCGCGCCCTCTGTGGCTCGGCCACCCACAAAGCGAGGCCCGGCGAGGCAGCGCAGAGGGTGGGGTCCGGCCTGGGGCTCCTCAGGACCCCGGGGCAGGCTCTCCCTCCCCAGCAGTGTTTACCCATCTTGGTCTGTACTCCTCCGGGCCCTCTGGCGTTCCGGGGTGCCTGGAGGGGCTGACTGCTCTCTTAACAGGAGGGCAGAGGGCAAGAGACAGATGACCCAGAGGTCCCAGCACTGAATGGGCAGGCAGCTCCCACCTCCCAGCAGGATTCCTTCTGGGACAGGGCGGCATTGCTGGGAAGCGCCCAGGAGCTAACCGAGGCCTGAGGAAGGAGAGCACCAGCTCTGGGCTGGACATCAGCACCCCATGACACTCCTCGGGACGAAGTGACCCTTGACCAACCCCTGGCCATCTCTAGGGGAGTTGGGCCGCTGGGGACAGATGGCCAGGCCGGCCTCTCCTGCCTGGTGCAGGCACCATGGCCCCTGCAGCAGAAACCAAAGTCCCCCATACTGTGTGCAGGGCCACCTGGGGAGTGAGTGGCGAGCGGGAAGTCTCCCTGCTTCTCTGGGGCCAGAGCAGCTTCGAGGAAGTGAAGAGACCCCTCTCCCCAGCACCCCACATCTTCCTCTGGGAGACACTCACACCCCCTATCCTGGCCTGTGATGGAGGGGTATCTCTGGGGGGGTGCTCAGCTTCCATCTACTTCCCTTTCTTCCTGTGTTCCCAGCCCCACCCTCAGCCAGGGCCAGGCCACCACGTAGGAGCTTCCTAGCGAGCGGCCTCCCCTCACTTCCTCCTGGTGGTCCCGTGGCCTCTGCTGAATCAGAGCTGAGAACGGTGCCAAAATTCAACGATGCCCCCCAGTCCCCTTCCTCCCTCCCCCCAGCCCCCCCGGGCCTCATGACCTTGGGGCTGCCCCCCTCGGTGCTCCTGGAGCCTCCAGTAGAGTAGCGTCACAAGCAATCTCCCTGGCGCTTCCTGGGGTGGGGACCCCTGCTCCGTCCCCACTTCCTAGCTGCCCACTTTTCAGTGTTATGAAGCCTGGGGACCGGGGCAGGCACCCGCGGGGCTCTCCCACACGCCCCCTACACTGCCCACCACCATTTTGCACACTGCCTGTTCACTCCACATGTTGCCCAGGCGGGAAAGATGGAAAATAAAGTGTATTTACACAGTCACGGACTGGCCTGCGGGCTGGGAGAATTGCAAGCAGTGGTGGGTGCCCAGCCCCAGGACCAAAAACCGTGCTCAGGGAAGGCGACGCTGTCCTCGCCCTCAGGAGCTCCCCACAGTCTCATAGAATGGGGGTGGGAGAGGACAGAAGGGCATTCAGTTTGGGGGCAGGGCATGATTTCCCACCCGGGTGAATCAACCTGAGCCTCCCCTGAAGGAGAGAGAGGCATGCCAAATGGCTGGGCTTCAGGAAGCACAGGACCCAGTTGCGTTCATTCTGCTCACACCTCCAGGGGTATTGCGGGGTACTCTGTCCTGTGCCTGGCTCTGAGGGGGGTCTCCAGTGGAGCGGAGGAGACAGGTACTAGGCAGCGGGGAGCCTGCACTAATGTGGTAAGTGCTCAATAGACAAATGTGCAGGGAGATCAGGGAAGGCTTCCTGGAGGAGGTGGTGTCAGGGCCTTTTCCAGGGGTAAAAGCATAAAGATCAGACCAACAGGAGGCACACCATGCCTAGGAAGGAGGAATAGGAAAGCCTGGGCGTGGTCAGATCAAGAAGGGACTGCTTACGGCAGGAGAGGGAGTTTGGGCTTTGAACTGGGGGCCATTGGGAGCCCATGGAGGGCTTAGGTAAGAGGGCCCCACCAGATGGACCGCAGAGTCTGTGAGGGGCTAGTGCAGGGAGGATAGTGAGTAGGGGGCAGAAAGAGTCCTTTGTGGGGTTCCCCACAGAGCTAAGGCAGAATCCCAGCTCCTGGGTGGCGGTGTGGGGCGGGGTGGAGGACAGAGCCAGGAGTGGCAAGGCAAAGCTTCCTAGAGGCAGAAACGTTTGTTTGTTTGTTGTTTTTTTTGAAACGGAGCTTCACTCTGTCGCCCAGGCTGGAGTGCAGTGGCGTGACCACACCTCACTGCAACATCCGTCTCCTGGGTTCCAGTGATTCTCCTGCCTCAGCCTCCCGAGTAGCTGAAACTACAGGCACCTACGACCATGCCTGGCTAATTTGTTTTGTTTTGTTTTTTGAGACAGAGTCTCACTCTGTCACCCAGGCTGGAGTGCAGTGGCGCGATCTTGGCTCACTGCAACCGCCGCCTCCTGGGTTCAAGTGACTCTCCTGCCTCAGCCTCCTGAGTAGCTGGGACTACAGGCGTCCGCCACCACGCCTGGCTAATTTTTTTTTTTTTAGATGGAGTTTCGCTCTTGTTGCCCAGGCTGGAGTGCAATGGTACAATTTCGGCTCACTGCAACCTCCGCCTCCCAGGTTCAAGCAATTTTCCTGCCTCAGCCTCCCAAGTAGCTGGGATTACAGGCGTGGNGGCAAGGCAAAGCTTCCTAGAGGCAGAAACGTTTGTTTGTTTGTTGTTTTTTTTGAAACGGAGCTTCACTCTGTCGCCCAGGCTGGAGTGCAGTGGCGTGACCACACCTCACTGCAACATCCGTCTCCTGGGTTCCAGTGATTCTCCTGCCTCAGCCTCCCGAGTAGCTGAAACTACAGGCACCTACGACCATGCCTGGCTAATTTGTTTTGTTTTGTTTTTTGAGACAGAGTCTCACTCTGTCACCCAGGCTGGAGTGCAGTGGCGCGATCTTGGCTCACTGCAACCGCCGCCTCCTGGGTTCAAGTGACTCTCCTGCCTCAGCCTCCTGAGTAGCTGGGACTACAGGCGTCCGCCACCACGCCTGGCTAATTTTTTTTTTTTTAGATGGAGTTTCGCTCTTGTTGCCCAGGCTGGAGTGCAATGGTACAATTTCGGCTCACTGCAACCTCCGCCTCCCAGGTTCAAGCAATTTTCCTGCCTCAGCCTCCCAAGTAGCTGGGATTACAGGCACGCGCCACCACGCCTGGCTAATTTTGTATTCTTTTCAGTAAAGATGGGGTTTCGCCATGTTGGCCAGGATGGTTTCAAACCCTTGACCTCAGGTGATCCACCTGCCTCCCAAAGTGCTAGGATAACAGGCATGAGCCACTGCACCTGGCCCAATTTTTTTTTTTTTTTTTTTTTTTTAAGTAGAGACTGGGTTTCACCATATTGGCCAGGCTGGTCTCAAACTCCTGACCTTGTGATCCACCCGCCTCGGCCTCCCAAAGTGCTGAGATTCTAGGGGTGAGCCACCGTACCTGGCCATTTTTTTTTTTTTTTTTTTGTATTTTTAGTACAGACAGGGTTTTTCCATGTTGGCCAGGCTGGTCTCAAACTCCTGACCTCAGGTGATCCGCCCTCCTCGACCTCCCAAAGTGCTGGGATTACAGGCATGAGACACGGTGCCTGGCCCCTAGGGGCAGAAACATAATTGGGTTCAGGCAGATGCCAGCCAGGGCCTGCCCTCTGCACCCAGTGTGGGTCCACAAAGTGCCCCTTGCCCCCATGCCTGACAGCCAAGCAAAGGACATGACACTGCTTGTGCACTGAGACAGCCAAGTCCCATGTACTGTCCTATCACAAGCCACAGCTCTCCTGGCCACACACAGTGCAGATGTAACCCTGGGGACCCTGACAGTCACTGTCCATGCCTCCTGCTTCCATGGTAATTCCACCCCCGATGGCGCCCCAGGACGGGGCAGGACCCCAGAGGAACTGTCTGAGGTTGTGCCCTGTCCTTCCTGGCAGTTGGCCTTGAGCCTCTGGCTACCCAGCATGTCAAGAGTCAGCCTTGGGCTTGTCCTAGAGTCTGGAAACAAAGACACCCAGGTCCCCAACCCCACCAGGGCCCGGCTTGAGAGAACACCTCTATGGTTTGCCACAAAACTCTGAATTTGACCGAAGGACTGTGCTGGTGTCCTCCTCCTTTAGCTCCCAGAGGTGCAGGTGGCACCCCTCCAGGCCAGAGCCCATTTCTCCTCAGACCCCAGGCTGGGAAGTGCCTTGTCTGGGATGGGGACAGGCAGGACTTGCTGGTCTGTGACTGACAGGAACCTGATCACAGGATGGCGTAAGGGTACTGGGTCCAGGGGCAGAGGCAGGGCTGAGGGCCCAAGGCCAGATCCTACTCTGTCTTCTTAACCAGCTGGGAATGTTGCCATCATTCTTGGTGCCATGCAGGAGACCCAGGGGAGGAAAGGCCTAGTGGGGGAGCTCTCTGCAGGGGCACCTGGGAACAGGGAGAAACTGGCTAGGGCTGAGAGGCTCCAGGGTCAAGATGACTGAGCTGGGGGTTAGGGTTAGGGTTAGTTGGGGGAGGAAGAGCAGGAAACTCTGATTGGAGGGGGCCTGTGAAGATGTTTGGGATCTGATAAGGACGCCTGACAAAGGAGACAGGGCAAGGATGCCGTGGGGGTGGGATGCACCAAGTGGCACTTCGAGGACACTTGGAGACAGGGTGCAGTGTGAGGACTCCATCTCCCACCCAGCCCTGGGAGAGGCCACTTCTTCCTGCAATCCCCTACTGGGGCAGTTGGCCCGAGGCCCTATACCAGCCGAAGGGCCATGGGAAGGGGTCTCCCATCCTTGCCTCGGTGCCCTCCAATCTTCCCACCTGTTCCCCTGGAGTACTAGTTCCCCGCATCGAGTTTGAAAAGTGTGCCAGACCAGGCACGGTGGCTCACGCCTGTAATCCCACCACTTTGGGAGGCTGAGGAGGGCAGATCACCTGAGGTCAAGCAGAAGAAGAAAAAGAATAGAGAAGAGAAGGGAGGGGAGGGGAGGGGAGGGTTCCAGTCGCTCCTTCACCTCGGTCATGCACTGGCTCATCCACTAGGGCGCACAGCCCCAGCCAGGCCCCTCCTGCGCGGAACGTTTCCACCAGAAGTCGGACACCAAGAGGCCCAAGTTCACACACTTGGATGGGTGAGCGGCACCAGATGGCCAGGACTCGGCAGGGCCCCGCCCTAACCCCACCTGGCCTGCCCCTTTTCTCACAGAAGAGGAAAACCGTACTTAATCCAGAGCTCCAACCGGTTCGCGCACAGCCGCCAGCAAGACCTTACCTGGCCTGGCCCCCCGCGCCGCTCAGCCCGCTGGAAGCCCCCAGCCCCGGCCCTCCCGGTGACAGCGAAGGTGTGCAGGCCCCAGTGTCCCAGTTTTATTGCAAACTCGGGCTGTGCGGGGTGGGCAATACACTGGACATGGGGCGGGGCTCGGGGAAATGGGACGTGTCCTAGGCCAAAGGGGCGGAGCTCGAGGGGCGGGCCTAGTCAAAGCTGTGGGTAGGTCCCGAGCCTCCGAGGCCAAAGGCAGGGGTGGAGCCTGGGCCGAAAGGCTCAGGATTCAGGGAGCTAAGACCAATCCACCCAGCGGTGCTCCAGGGCAGTGGAGGCGGGGTCTAAAGCAAACAGGCATACCCAGAGGGGCGGATCCTAAGGCAGGGGTGGGGCGTAGCAGGCGGGGCTGTGGTCTGGCTCAGTGGAAGGTCTCCACCTCCACCACGGTCCAGTCACCCTGCGGGGAGGCCACGTCGTCCGGAGAGAAGCTGGTGACCGAGGTGATGCTGGCACGGGACTCGTCCAGGGGAGACAGTAGTTCGGCCCAGCGGCCGAGTTCGGCGTCGCTGAGTGCAGTCCGGGCGCCCCCCGTGACGCCACCACCCTCGGCGCCTCCTGGGCCCCCGCCGCTGCCGCCCGCGGCACCCTCGGCAGCTGCCAGTAGCAGCGTCCGGCTCAGCAGGTGCTGCACGACGCTAGCCTGCAGCGCCCCCAGTGGCAGCTCGCCCAGGCGCGCCTGCTTCGGGCTCCGCGAGGACACCCCAGGCCCGGCCCCAGCCCCAGCCCCAGCCACCGCCTTCCCACCGCTCGCGCCGGAAGTGGGCCCCGGATCCAGTGCGCCTGGGGCTGGGGTCGCCGACTCGGGCCCTTCAGTCTCGTAGATGGTGCACAGACCGTCAGCAGAGCCGGGTCCGCCAGCGGGAGGCCACGGCAGCTGCGCACCTGCGGGGAGGGACGCCAGGTGGGCGGTGGGGGTGATAAGACATGCCTCTGCCTCAAGGTCCCGCCCCCTTGTGAAAGTTCCGCCCCGGACCCAGCTGTCCCGCCCCCGAGCTGGGAAGCCTCGCCTCCGACCCCGCCCACAGCCAGGCCGGGTCTGGGGTGCCCCTTACCTGGAGCTCCGCGGAAGGCGAGTGGCGGAGCGGGGCTTCGACTCCAGGCAGCCGGGTGGCAAGCGGCGAGCTCTGCGTCGGGGGGCGGGGAGGCTGCGGCGCCGCCCTCGGGCCCACTGTCGTAGCCACGCAGCTCCTCTGGCGTGCTCGTGGCGCTGCTGCTGTGGCCGGCCAGGTCCGGGCCGCTCAGCGTGCTGGACGGGCTGCGCGAGGGCGGCGGCGGCGGGCCGGGGGCCAACGCCAGGGTCAGCCGTGGGCCGGAGACGGAGGTATCCGGACCCGGGGTCGGGGGGCGGCGTGGGGCCTGCAGGGTGGGTGAGGCAGGGGGAGAGGGAGGAACCTGCAGAAGGGGCGCTGCCAGAACAGGTGGGGCCTGTGGAGGAGGCGTGGCTAAAGGAGACTTTGGGGGTGAGGCAGAGGGTGAGAAAGGGGCCTGCTCAGGGAGTGAGGCAGGCGGAGAGGGAGGGGCCTGCAGAGGAGGTGTGGCCAGAGCAGGCGGGGCCTGTGGAGGGGGCTTGGCCAAAGGAGACATTGGGGGTGAGGCAGGGGGAGAGGGCAGGACCTGCAGAGGAGGAGCGGCCAGAGGGGGTGGGGCCTGTGGAGGGGGCGTGGCCGAAGAAATTGGGGGAGAGGCAGGGGGAGAGGGTGGGACCGGCAGAGGAGGCGCGGATAGCGGGGGTGGGGCCTGTGGAGGGGGCGAGGCTGAAGGAGACATTGGGGGAGAGGCAGGGGGAGAGGGTGGGACCTGCAGAGGAGGCGCGGCTAGAGAGGGTGGGGCCTGTGGAGTGGGCGTGGCCGAAGACGACACTGTGCGTGAGGCAGGGGGAGAGAAAGGGGCCTGCCCTGGGGGTGAGGGAGGGGGAGAGGAAGGGGCCTGCAGAAGGTACACTGCCATAGCAGTTGGGGCCTGTGGAGAGGATGTGGCCAAGGGAGACAGAGGGGGTGAGGCAGGTGGAGAGGGAGGGGCCTGCAGTGGAGGCAAGGCCAGGGCAGGTGGGGCCTGTGGAGGGGGCGTGGCCAAAGGAGACAGAGGGGGAGAGGGCAGGCCCTGCAAAGGGGGTGAGGCCAGAGCAGGTAGGGCCTGTGGAGGAGGCGTGGCTATGGAAGAGGGGGTCTCCGGAAGGGGCGCGATCAATGGCGAAGGTGGTGCTTGCAGAGGGCGTGGGTCTGGACAAGGTGGAGTCTCCAGATGGGATGTGGTCAGGGAACCAGAAGCTGTCTGCAGAGGGGGTGGGGCTAGAGAAGGTGGGCTCTCCAGAGGGAGTGTGGTCAGGGAAGCAGGAGGTGTCTGCAGAGAGGGCGGGACTAGAGAAGACTGGGTCTCCAGAGGGGGCATGGTCAGGGAAGAGGGAGGTGCCTGAGGAGAGTAGGAGGCCAGAGAAGATGGAGCCTGCAGAGGGGATGTGATCAGGGGTGAGTTTAGGGGTGAGACAGCAGGAGAGAGAGAAGTCTGCAGAGGGGGTGAGGCAGGAAGGGAAACAGGGGCCTGCAGAGGGGGTGAATCAGGGGGAGTAGAAGAAGGCTGAGAAGGCGAGGTCAAAGAAGGTTGGGTTTGCCTAGGGGACACTGTCAGAAAAGAATGTGTGGCCTGCAGAGGGGGTGAGCCCAAAGAAGTTGTGGCCTGCAGAGAGGACGAAGCCAGAGGAGAGGGAGGTGCCTGCGGAGACGGTGAGGTCAGAGAATGTGGGACCTGTATTGGGGGAATGGTCTGGAGAGAGGGCGGGGCCTGCATAGGGGGCGTAGTCATAGAAGGTGGGGCCTGTGAGTGGGGCGGGGCCATGGGTGGGGGCGGGGCCTGCAGAGGCGAGGCCAAAAGAGAGGGAGAAACTAGAGGACGATCCTGCAGAGAGACTGTGGTCAAAGGAGAGGGAGAGGCCTGCAGAGGCAATGTGGCCAGAAGAGGAGGGTCCTGTGGAGGAAGAGTGGCCAGAGTGTGGGGCGTGGCCTGGGGGGACGGGGAAGGACTGGCCTGCGGAGGGGGCGTGGTCAGAGCAGAAAGGCCTGGCTGAAGGAGTGTGGCGAGGGGAGAAGCCGGATTCCCGAGAGATGTTGCCGGAGAAACAGGGCCTTGTAGAGGAGACATGGCTGACAGAGGAGGTGTGGCCAAGGGAGAGAGGAGAGTCGGAAGAGAGGGCAACGCTGGATTAGCTTGGGTGGGGGGCATACTCTGCAGAGGGGATGAAACTGATGGAGAGACTGAAGCCACAAAAGCGGCTATGGCTAGGGAAGAGGCGCCTGCTTCTGGAAAGGATGTAATCACCTGTGTGGGTGGAATTTGCGAGGGGGGTGTGGCTGGTGGAGAGGGGAGGGTCTGCAGAGAGGGAGAAGCAGAGGGAGAAGGAGGGGCTAGAGGAAGGGGCGTGGCCAACTGACAGGTAAGGCTCGACGAGTGGGGCGTGGCCGGCAGGGTGGGCGGGGCCTGACTTTGGAGCACGGCTGGAAGAGGGGGCGTGACCGGTGGAGAAGGAGGGAGCGTGGCTGGCAGGGGAGTGGCTGCGTTGTAGGGAGGCGGTACGGGTCTTGCCTTGGTACCCGGTGGAGAGGGTGTGGCCAAAGGAGAAGAAGAAAGCGGGACTAGTGCTGGGGCTGCGTCCTTCCTTAGGGGTGTGACCTGCGGGGGGCGCAGAGCCTGCAGCCCTTTCGGTTTGGGCTGCGAGGGATGCGCAGGAGCCCTGGGTGTTCCGCGGGCTGAGGGCCCAGAACGGGCTGGGGAGGAGAGAGGGGTGGCGCTGGAGCTCAGGGGGCGCGAGGCCGGCCTCTGGAGACCCCCACCGGCGCTGGGCCGCCTCCTGGCAGCCGGGCTTGGCTCGGTGGTACTGTGCTCCGAGGCGCTGCTCACTGATTTCCGGGGGCCCTCTGTCGCGGGCCGTGGCCGGGCACTCGGAGCTGGCCGGGGGAGCCCCACCTCGGTGCCCGCAGCCCGGGACCGACGGGCCATGGCCGGGGAGGGGGTTCCTGGGGTAGGCCTGGAAGTGTCTGGAGAAAAAGTAGAAGGCCAAGGGTCACCGATACCTCTGAGGCGGCCCCCCTCGCTGCCCAGGAACCCCACTCTTCTCCAGGTCACATACCTCTCCGTGCCCCAGCGCCGAGGGCACTCCTTTTGGGAGCCTCTGTAGCTTTTCCTCTGGCTACAGTTTCCTCCGCTGGGATCCGGAGTCCCTTTTGGCCAAGAGGGCCTGGCCTGGAGACAGAGGGGGCCACACTCAGGCCTAGGTCCTTGTTTGGCTTCCCAAGCCTCTATTTTCCCATCTGTGAAATGGGCATGCGCCCTCTTTGAGGACCAATAATGGCTTTCACCCAATTTGTGTCCAGTGACCTGCAAGTGCTGCCGCGCCCCAACTCGTGTAAAATAAAAGGTTCCAGACTCTGTGACGCCAACCCTGGCTGAGGGGACTGGGGGAGAGGGAGCAGGTTACCTAGTGGTCCCGCTGGCACGCCCTGGGCTAGAAACAGGGCCTGGGCTGGTGTTCTTGGCAGGAGGAGCTCTCTCCCCTCTCCCGGAGGCTGGGGCCCTGGAAGCTGCAGGGAGAAGGCCGAGTCACAGGTGCCCCGGAGAGGTGGTGGTGGAGGAGACGGGACAGGTATTGGAAGTGGGAGGGAAGATCGGGTCGGAGCTGAGGAAGGAGGCTGGGGTACCTGGGTTTCGGGAACTTGTCCCAGCACTCCGCGTTGGTCCCGCTCGGGGCGCAGACTCGGAAAGAGTGGCCCCGCCGATGCCCCCGGCTCGCTCTGCCAGAGGTTTTCGCCCCACAGCTCCCGCAGCTCCCAGAACTCGGAGGGCTGCGGGAGTTACTGGGGGAGGGGGTCGAGGAGAGCCTGGGGGCCTGGGGGTCAGAAGTCCAGGAGGGCGAGCAGCCGGCGTCCGCGTGGTGGCCCCTGCCTTGGCCTTGTCTCTCTTGTCCATCTTGCACCTGAAGAGACAAACTGGTCCGCATCCCAGGTTCTGGACACCTACGTCGCCTCCAGAGACCTGGACCCGGGTACCTCACTGCCCTTTCGCAGCATCGCCACCCATGTACACTCAAACCTCGGCCTCGGCTTCCATCCGCTCGGCTCCCACGCACCTACACCCACTCGCCAGCCCCACTGCTTCTTGCTGTCCCCATGTCCCACCCCCCACCGCTTTTCCCCAAAGCGAAGAGGCTCTGTCTGCCCCAGCCCGCCGCCTCCCCCGCCTCAGCTCCAATTCAGGACCCATCTCCACGGCCCTACCCCTCGCCCCCTCAGGGACTCAGACCGCCAGCCTCGAGAGCAGGGAGCTGCCACGGGCTCCGGATGTGGGGGACCGGAGCGCACGCCCGGGTCTCCCCGCCAGCCCCCAGCGGCCTCCCCCAGCCTCCTCCAGGGATGCCTGCACCTGCTGGGAGGCAGAGCGGCCCCGCTGCCCGCGAACGGGCTCCGGGAGACAAAGAGCCGCGTCCCGGGCCCGACCCCTCCCCCAGCCAGGCCTGGCCCGCGCCCAGCCTCTCCACCTGCTCGCGTCGCACTCACCTCCGCCTCCGGCCTCCGGCCTCCGGCCGCTCCTCGCAGGGTCGCCTGGGGTGGGGCCCGGGCCGGAGCGACGCGGTGGCCGCCAGCGGCGAGGAGGCGAGGGGAGGGGGCTGCAGGCTGCGGCGCCGTGGGAGCCGAGCCTGTCCCGCCCCTCGTCCGCGGGCGGGAGAGCCGGGGGCGCGTGCTCGATCCGGACCCGGGAGCGCGGCCGGCGGAAGCGCGCCGAGGGGGATGGGGGAGAAGGGCGCGTTGGAGAGAGGGGTGGCTTCTCCACGGTCCGAGGGAAGCCTGTTTCCCCAGTTGCGCCTGTGGAACCCAGAGAGTCAACGGTTGGGACTGGGGGAGCAAATCCCTGGGGTCCTCCACTGTCCTCCCCAACACATACACCTGCCCCGACCCCCACCACAACCACCTGGCGACCAAGGACCGCCTGGACGCGGATAGGCTGGGCCCTGGCAACCAGGAGGCGGGACCACCGCGCCTCTGGCCCACACACCAATCCGGCCGCTCGGTAGCCCTGGCACTTTCCAGTCCTTCGCGTCTGTGAAAACTAGGCCGCCCAGGGTCTCTGGGGGGCAGCCGCCCACCCCCTCATACCCGAAGGTGTTCCCCAGACGCCAGGAAACCCCTTATCTGGTTTCCTGGGGTCGGAGAACTGCTAAGAGAATGCCGCCCGGTGAATTTCAGGGATGCAAGGTAGACCCCAGATTTGGGGGGAGAGAGAAAGAAAGAAAGGATGAGTAGGAGGGAGACAGGAGACACAGAATATCTGCAGGGTATTCTGTGAGAGGTGACCCAGCCATCTGCAGGGTAGAGCACACCCACCCTCCACACCCTTCCAGCTAACAGGACTTCAAGTCAGCAGAGGCTTCCTGGCAAAGCTGGGCTTCCAGGATACTAGGTTATGTCGAACTGGGAGGTGTCAAAACAAGTGCATAAGGCCTGGCGCGGTGGCTCACGCCTGTAATCCCACCGCTTTGGGAGGCTGAGGCGGGCGGATTACTTGAGCTCAGGAGTTCGAGACCAATCTGGCCAACATGGTGAAACCCTGTCTCTACCAAAAAATACAAAAATTAGCCGGGCGTGCTGGCAAGCACCTATAATCCCAGCTAACCTCTGAACCTGGGAGGCAGAGGTTACGGTGAGCCAAGATTGCGCCACTACACTCCAGCCTGGGCGACAGAGTGAGACTGTGTCTCAAAAATGAAAACAAACAAACAAAAAAAACAAAAACACAAGTTCATGAAGGACACAGAAGATCCTGTACAAGGGTCCCAGCCCAGCCGGAGCAAGTGGGAGGTGTCCTGTTGGTGACTTAAGCCAGGGCAGGGGCCTCGGTGGAGAGCTGAGCTCCAGGACTGTAGCATGAAGAGGGTGGGACCATGAGGGTGAAAACAGCCATTCCTCAGCTCCCTCTCCTTATAAGAAAAGTCTGGCCTTGTCACCTCTGTCGGCCAAGTCCCCTTCTCATACGGCCTCCATGAGCTTTCCGCCTGGATGTCTCATCCCTCCAGACTCACAGCCACTTTTTACCCCATTCCAAGAAACCAGCGTCCTCTGCCCCATCACCAACCCCATTGCAAACTCCATATGCACAGTTCACTCGCTCCTGGAAATCAGGGGGCCTCCATGCACAGGAAACCGATAATGCAACTTGGCATCGGGTGAACTGGGGTGGGGGAGTGGGGACGTTGGGCCCATTTGAGGTTGCAGAAATGGAAGGCAGAGAAAAATGGCAGAGCTGAATGCCATGCTTTGGCCTCCAGATTGGATCATTCTAGGCCTTATCTTCTCCCTCAGTCTACCAATGATCACCCGTGTGAACCTCTTGTGGCATGACACCAGCCTGGTTACCTGTCTACCCACCCACACCCAGTGCCCCCTTCTAAATCACATCCACCTACGCAGATCCCTGCCCTCCTATTTATTTATTTTTGAGACAGGATCTCACTCTGTCACCCAGGCTGGAGTGCAGTGGCATGATCATCACAGCATCACAGCTTCACAGCTCACTGCAGCCTCGACTTTCCAGGTTCCAGTGATCCTCCCACCTCAGCCTCCCAAGTAGCTGGGACTAGCAGCCGAGGTGGGTGGATCATTTGAAGACAAGAGTTAGAGACCAGCCTAGCCAACACGGTGAAACTTTGTCTCAACTAAAAATACAAAAAATTAGCTGGGTGTGATGGCACATGCCTATAGTCCCAGCTACTCAGGAGACTGAGGCACAAGAATCACTTGAACCCAGGAGGCGGAAGCTGCAGTGAGCCGAGATCATGCCACTGCACTCCAGCCTGCACAACAGAGTGAGACTCCTTCTCAAAACCAAAACAAAACAGTCTGGGCACAGTGGCTCACGCCTGTAATCCCAGCTCTTTGGGAGGCCGAGGTGGGCAGATCATGAGGTCAGGAGTTCAAGACCAGCCTGGCCAATATGCTGAAACCCCCATCTCTACTAAAAATACAAAAATTAGCCGGGCGTGGTGGCACGCACCTGTAGTCCCAGCCACTATGGAGGCTGAGGTTTCAGTGAGCTGACATCATGCCACTGCACTCCAGACTGGGTGACAGAGAGAGACTCCGTCTAAAAATAAAATAAAATACAAAAAAAAAAAAACCCGGATCACCTGAGGTCAGGAGTTCGAGACCAGCCTGGCCAACATGGAAAAAACCTGTCTCTACTAAAAATACACAAATTAGCCAGGCATGGTGGCATGCACCTGTAATCCCAACTATTCGGGAGGCTGAGGCAGGAGAATCACTTGAACCTGGGAGGCGGAGGTTGCAGTGAGCCGAGAGCGTGCCATTGCACTCCAGCCTGGGTGACAGAGCAAGACTCTGTCTCAAACAACAACAACAACAACAACAACAACAAATAAAACAAGTAGCTGGGACTAAATGCTACCCCACTGTATCAGGCTAATTTTAAAATTTTTTGTAGAAACAGGGTCTCGCTATGTTACCCAGGCTGGTCTCGACCTCCTGGGCTCAAGTGACGCTCCTACCTCAGCCTCCCGAAGAGCTGGGATTACAGGCAGGAGCCACCTCACCCAGCCTCTCCTGCCTTCTGACTATGATGCAAGGGTTCCTCCAGGGTACATGAAACCCACCCTGTAATTAATTGGGATCTGGACTCTGCCCTATTATAAAAACACTCCCAAAACCTCCATCAACAGAGGGATGAGTAACATGAATCAAACTGTCCCCTACAATGGAATGGAACTTGGCAATAGAAAGGAACAGACTACTGCTACTCTCAAAACAGGGACTAATCTCAAAAGCACGCCAAACAAAAGAAGCCACAAAAAGCACTCACTGTATGATTCCATTTATAGAACATTCTAGAAAATGCAAGCTCATCTGTAGTGACAGCACATCAGTGGTTGCTTGGAACCGGTGGGGGAGGGACATTGAATGAACTACCTAGTGTAGCCACTCTTAGGCTTGTGACTCTCAGGTGAGGGCCAGGCAACTGTAGTCCCTGCTACTGGGGAGGCTAAGACAGGAGGATCCCCTGGAGCCCAGGAGTTTGAGGCCAGCCAGGGAAATATAAGGAGACCGCATCTCCAGAAGAAAAATAAATAAATCACAAATATGTGTGTGTGTGTGTGTGTACACATATTTTTTTTTCTTTTTTTTTTTAAGACAGAGTCTCAATCTGTCACCCAGGCTGGAGTGCAATGGTGTGATCTTGGCTCACTGCAACCTCCACCTCCCGAGTTCAAGCAATTCTTCCGCCTCAGCCTCCCGAATAGCTGGGATTACAGGTATGCGCCACCACGCCCAGCTAATTTTGTATTTTCAGTAGAGATGGGGTTTCTCCATGTTGGTCAGACTGGTCTCGAACTCCTGACCTCAGGTGATCCACCCACCTCAGCCTCCCAAAGTCCTGGGATTACAGGCGTGAGCCACTGCACCTATATTTTATATATATATATATGTGTGTGTATATGTGTGTGTGTATATATATATATTTTAAACTGTGAGGGGCTTTTTTGTTTTGTTGTTTGTTTGTTTGTTTGTTTGTTTTTGTTTTTGAGATGGAATCGTGCTCTGTTGCCCAGGTTGGAGTGCAATGGTTTGATCTTGGCTCACTGCAACCTCCGCTTCCTGGGTTCAAGTGATTCTCCTGCCTCAGCCTCCTGAGTAGCTAGGATTACAGGTGCCCACCAACACACCCAGCTACTTTTTTATATTTTTAATAGAGACAAGTTTTCACCATATTGGCCAGGCTGGTCTTGAATTCCTGACCTCAGGTGATCCACTCTCCTCGGCCTCCCAAAGTGCTGGGATTACAGGTGTGAGCCACCATGCCCAGCCCCTAATTTTGTATTTTTAGTAGAGACGGGGTTTTGCCATGTTGGCCAGGCTGGTCTCAAACTCCTGGCCACAAGCGATCCACCACCTTGACCTCCCAAAGTGCTGGGATTACAGGCGTGAGTCACTGCAGCCCAACCAATACATACTTTTTTAAAGCTAGTAAATTGTGGGGTAATTTGTTACAAAGTAATAGCTAACTCACATTCCAAAATCTTAGAGGCTGGATAGTAAATAACAAGCACTGAGGGGCGATGTGGAGAAATTGGAATACTGATGTCCTGCTGATGGGAATGTAAACTCGTTCAGCTAAACCCAGTGCAGTAGCTCATGCCTGTAATCCCAGCACTCAGGTAGAGGCTGAGGCAGGCAGATCACTTGAGCTCAGGAGTTCGAGACCAGCCTGGCCAACATGACAAAACCCAGTTTCTACTAAATATACAAAAATTAGCCAGGCGTGGTGGCACGTGCCTGTAATTCCAGCTACTTGGGAGGCTGAGGCAGAAGAATCACTTGAACCTGGGAGGTGGAGGTTGCAGTGAGCCGAGATCACACCACTGCACTCCAGCTGGGATGACAGAGTGGGATTCCATCTCAAAAAAAGAAAAAGAAATATTTGTACACTCGTGTTGATAGCAGCATTATTCACAAGAACCAAAAGATGGAAGCAAACCCCAAGTGTCCACCAGCAGAGGAGTAAATAGATAAAATGTGGTTCGTCCACACAATGGAATAGTACACAGCCTTGAAAAGGCAGAAGATTCTGATGCATGTTGTGACATAGATGAACTGTGAGGACATCATGCTCAGGGAAATAAGCCAGACATAAAAGGACAAATCCTGTGTGATTCCACTTGTAGGAGGTCCCTAGAGGAGTCAGATTCATGGGAGACAGAAAGTAGAATGGTGGGTGCCAGGGGCTACGGGAGGGAGGTGGGGAGTTAGTGTTTCACGGGGACAGAGTTTCAATTTGGGAAGATAAGAAAGTTCGGCGAGGCAGGCGGATCACAAGGTCAGGAGATCGAGACCATCCTGGCTAAAACGGTGAAACCCCATCTCTACTAAAAATACAAAAAATTAGCTGGGCGCAGTGGCGGGCGCCTGTAGTCCCAGCTACTCGGGAGGCTGAGGCAGGAAAATGGCGTGAACCCGGGAGATGGAGCTTGCAGTGAGCCGAGATCACGCCACTGCACTCCAGCCTGGGTGACAGAGCGAAACTCCGTCTCAAAAAAAAAAAAGAAAGAAAGAAAGTTCAGGAGATGGATGTTGGTGATGGTTGTACAACCATGTGAATATGCTCAATGCCACTGAGCTGTACACTTAAAAATGGTTACAATGGCTGGGCACAGTGGCTCACACCTATAATCCCAGCACTTTGGGAGGCTGAGGCCAGAGGATCACCTGAGACCAGAAGTTCAAGACCACCTGGGCAATATATCGAGACCCCGTCTCTATGAAAAAATCTAAAAAATAGCTGAGTGCAGTGGCACACATCTATAGTCCCAGCTACTTGGGAGGCTGAAGTGGGGAGGATCATCCGAGCCCAAGGGTTCGAGGTTACAGTAAGCTATGATGAAACCACTGCAGGGCCGGGCGCGGTGGCTCAAGCCTGTAATCCCAGCACTTTGGGAGGCCGAGACGGGCGGATCACGAGGTCAGGAGATCGAGACCATCCTGGCTAACACGGTGAAACCCTGTCTCTACCAAATAAAAAATAAAAAAAACTAGCCGGGTGAGGTGGCGGGCGTCTGTAGTCCCAGCTACTCGGGAGGCTGAGGCAGGAGAATGGCGTAGACCCGGGAGGCGGAGCTTGCAGTGAGATGAGATCCGGCCACTGCACTCCAGCCTGGGCGACAGAGTGAGACTCCGTCTCAAAACAAAAAAACAAAACAACAACAAAAAAAACCACTGCACTCCAGTCTGGGTGACAGAGCAAGACCTCATCTCCAAAATTTTTTTAAAAAGTTAAACTGGTCAATTTTTATTATATTGGACCAAAATTTAAATTTTTTTCTTTTTTCCTTTTAATTTCAGGAGAAACCTTAAAGCCAATTGAAAAAATATATCTTGGCCAGGTGTGGTGGCTCACGCCTGTAATCCCAGCACTTTGGGAGGCTGAGGCAGGTGGATCATGAGGTCAGGAGATCAAGACCATGGCAAAACCCCGTCTCTACTAAAAATACAAAAAAGTTAGCCGGGCGCGGTGGTGGACGCCTGTAGTCCCAGCAACTCGGGAGGCTGAGGCAGGAGAATGGTGGGAACCAGGGAGGCGGAGCTTGCAGTGAGCTGAGATAACGCCACTGCACTCCAGCCTGGGTGACAAAGCGAGACTACGTCTCAAAAAAAAAGAAAAGAAAAGAAAAAGAAAAAATATATCTTCTTTCTTAGAGACAATGCCTCACTCTGTTGCCCAGGCTGGAGTATAGTGGTGCAATAGTAGCTCACTGTAGCCTCAACTTCCTGGGCTTAAGCACTTCTCCCACCTCAGCCTCCCAAATAGCTGGAACCACAGGCATGCGCCACTGCACCTGGCTATTTTTCTTTTTTTAATTTTTGTAGAGACGGGGTCTCAGGTCTCACTGTTGTCCAGGCTGGTCTCAAACTCTTGGGCTCAAACGATCCTCCTGCCTCAGCCTCCCAAAGTGCTGGGATTACACGCATGAGCCACCGTGCCTGGCCCATATCTTTTTTTTAAGCTAGATATTATCACGTGGTAAGGCTCACACAGTAGCAATGGGAATGTAAAGTGGGCAGCCTTTCTGATAAATAATTGGAAAGGATTGAGTATTAGTGTGCTATGACTCAGCCATCCCACTCAGCATCTATACCTGTGGCAGGTGCATCTATACTTGCAGTGGGTAAATCTATATCCACAGCACGTACCATACCACCCTGTCCATATCCCTGAGCACTCACAATCCCTGTGGGCAGGGAAGTCAGAAGTGCCAGAGAGTTAACACCTGTCCACCTCCCTTCTCTGGAGCAGCCGTTAGACAGGGACAGACAGGAGCTGGTGGATAAATACTTCAATTCCTCAACCCTGTAATCCCAGCTACTCAGGAGGCTGAGGCAGGAGAATGGCTTGAACTCGGGAGATGGAGGTTGCAGTGAGCTAACACCACCGCACTCCATCCTGGGCAACAGAGCAAGACTCTGTCTCAAAAAATAAAATAAAAAAGATGCTAGTCCAGGCGCGGTGGCTCACACCTGTAATCCCAGCACTTTGGGAGGCCAAGGCAGGTGGATCACCTGAGGTCAGGAGTTTGAGACCAGCCTGGCCAACATGGTAAAACCCTGTCTCTACTAAAAATACAAAAATTAGCCGGGTGTGGTGGCATGTGCCTGTAGTCCCAGCTACTCGGAGGCTGAGGCAGGAGAATGGCCTGAACCTGGGAGGTGGAGCTTGCAGTGAGCCGAGATCACGCCACTGCACTCCAGCCTGGGTGACACAGCGCGAGACTCCGTCTCAAAAAAAACAAAAAAAAAGTTCTGGAGATTGGTTGCACAACAGTG
>NC_037687.1:7886539-7970176 GCF_003255815.1 Theropithecus gelada
AAAAAAAAAAAAAAGAAAGGTCCCTTCCTCAAAGAGGTCTTCAAGGAACCCCTCGTCCCTTGCTACCGCTTCACCTTGCTTTGTTATGCACACAATACTTGTCACAAACTGGCATTACCTTGTTCTTTCATTTGTCTTTTTTTTTTCGTTTTTAAAAGCCAGGTTCTGAGCTGCCACTCAGGCTGGAGTACAGTGGTGCGATCATGGCTCACTGTAGCCTCCAACTCCCAGGCTCAAGCAATCCTCCTGTCTCAGCCTCTTGAGTAACTGGGACCACAGGTGCCCCGTATCACACCCAGCTCATTTTTATTTACTTATTTACTTACTTTTGAGATGGAGTCTCGCTCTGTCACCTAGGCTGGAGTGCAGTGGTGCAATCTCGGCTCACCACAACCTCCACCTCCTGGGTTCAATCGATTCTCCTCCCTCAGCCTCTTGAGGAGCTGGGATTACAGGTGCCTAATTACGCCTAATTCTTCTATCATTTTAAATTGTTTTTTGTAGAGATGGGCTCTCACTACATTGCTCAAGCTGATCTCAAACTCCTGGGCTCAAGCGATCCACCCACCTTGGTCAGTCTCCCAAATTGCTGGGATTAAAGGTGTAAGCCACCCCACCTGGTCTCCTTTATTAGTTTACTTAGTGTATCTCTCTCACCCACTGGGATAGAAGCTCTTGGAGAGTAGGGAGCCTTGCTCGTCTTGTCCTTCAAGGAAGCTACAGGTGCTGACTGACAACAGGTGCTCTTAAAGCTCTACTAAATCCAACAGGAAGTTTTGTCTTTGGACTCCCTGTGGCGGTGCCCAGAGGGTCCCTGACTTACAAGTTTCCAACCCTAGAGGTTTCCGGTCTCAGGCTCAGACCTGGCGAATGTCAGGGATTTTTTTTTTTTTTTTTTTTTTTTTTTTCCTTTTGAGACGGAGTTTTGCTCTTGTTGCCCAGGCTGGAGTGCAGTGGTACCATCTCGGCTCACTGCAACCTCTGCCTCCCAGGTTCAAGCGATTCTCCTGCCTCAGCCTCCCAAGTAGCTGGGATTACAGGCTCGAGCCACCACACCCAGCTAATGTTTTGTATTTTTAGTAGAGATGGGGTTTCAGCATGTTGACCAGGCTGGTCTCGAACTCCTGACCTCAGGTGATCTACCCAAGTCGGCCTCCCAAAGTGCTGGGATTACAGACGTGAGCCACTGCGCCCGGCCAAGCCAGGGCTTCTTTTACCCTATCAGGGAGAACCCTCCCTCTCCCACCCTAAGTACAGGTAGGAATATTTCCATGGATGGTTTTGTTTTGTTTTGTTTTGAGAGGGAGTCCCGTTGTGTCGCCCAGGCTAGAGTGCGGTGGTGCAATCTCAGTTCACTGTAACCTCCGCCTCCCAGGCTCAAGCGATTCTCTTGTCTCAGCCTCCCAAGTAGCTGGGATTACAGGCGTGAGCCACCACACCCAGATAATTTTTGTATTTTTAGTAGAGACGGGGTTTCACCATGTCAGCCACGCTGGTCTCAAACTCCTGACCCCAGGTGATCCACCCCCCTTGGCCTCCCAAAGTGCTGGGATTACAGGTGTGAGCCACCGTGCCCAGCCCAAGCCTATAGCAGCCGGTATTCCTAGGTGGTCTCCCATCCACGTACTAACCAGGCCGGACCCTGCTTAGCTTCCGAGATGAGACGAGGATCCGGTGCTTTCAGGGTGGTATGGCCGTCCAATTCCACAGGTTTAGCTCATCTAAGACCCAGCTCAGACCTCCCTAGGTGGGGCGGCCAGGGTAGGGGTGGGGAGGTAGAGAAGCTGAGTCCCCCAGGACTTCGGAGCTTCTTGTCCCCCACCCCCTTACCTGGAGGGCAGACCACAGTGTTGGGCAGGGACAGACAGGTGGACATCCCCGCTCTACTCAACTTCTGTTGATTCAGCCCAGTTCCTGCCTCATGGCCAGAGCCTCTCCTCCCCTGTCCTCTCCTCCCCCAACTCCACTCCCAGCACCTGAAAACTCCAGTCACCTGTGCCTTGGCTGGGCTTTAAGGCCAGGTGACTGGGCCTTGCGGGGTTAGAGGAAGCCCTTCCACACTTTTTTGTGTTTTTGGGTTTTTGGAGACAGGGTCCTGCTTGGTGGCCCAGGCTGGAGTGCAGTGGCATGATCATAGCTCACTGCAGCCTCTCAACTTCCCAGGTTCAGGTGATCCTCCCACCTCAGCCTCCAGAGTAGCTGGGACTACAGGCACACTTCACCACACCTGGCTGATTTTTAAATTTTTGTTTTTGTAGGTTTTAAAACTTTTTGTAGAGATGTGGTACCACTATATTACTCAGGCTGGTTTCAAACTCCTGGGCCCAAGGTATCCTCCTGCCTTGGCCTCCCAACGTGTTGGGATTACAGGTGTGAGTCACAGAGCCCAGCCTCCACATTTTCTTTTCTTTTTTTTTTTTTTTTTTTTGAGATGGAGTCTCACTCTGTTGCCCAGGCTGGAGTACAGTGGTGTGATCTCGGCTCACTGCAAGCTCTGCCTCGCGGGTTCACGCCATTCTCCTGCCTCAGCCTCCCCAGTAGCTGTGACTACAGGCACCCACCACCATGCCTGGCTAATTTTTTGTATTTTTAGTAGAGACGGGATTTCACCATGTTAGCCAGGATGGTCTCGATCTCCTGACCTCGTGATCCGCCTGCCTCGGCCTCCCAAAGTGCTGGGATGACAGGCGTGAGCCACTGTGCCTGACTTCAGCCTCCACATTTTCTCGACAGGGTCTTTAAGACCTGGTTCCCAGAAGGGTGGCCCTTTGGGAGTTCAGGGTCTCCAGCTCTCTCAGTTTCCCCAGCTACCGGGGTCCAGCCAGACTGCAAAGCTGCAAAGTTCTAAGACCCCTGCATCTCCCGCCAGCCCAAAGCCCAGCAGTACAAAGCACCATAGGACCACTCTCTTCCTCGCAACCCCGCTAATTGCGAGGCGCCAGGAGTAGGGTCGACCTGGGCGCGCCTGCGACAAGGCGGGGCCGAGTCGTCCGGGGGCGGGGCGGGGCGGCTCCGGGTCTCCTGTCCCCGCCTGCCCTGACTCACCCTCGCGGCCCGCCCGGGAACTCTGCGGGAGTCGCGGCAGCTCTGCTCCCAGAGACCCAGGAGTTGGGCCCAGCGTCCCTCCCGGAACGGTGAGTAGGTGGCTCTTCGCCTCTGGGTACCCCACGAGGTGGCGGGGTGGGAGTCGGACCGGGAGTCCCCGGGTGTGGACAAGGGGCAGAGTCGCTCCAGGTGCGCTGGCCCTGTGGCCAGGGCAGGCCGTCCCCACACACCAGGAGTTGGGGTGGGGGTGCGGGCTGGGGCAAAGGGAAACCTGGCCCACGAGGTGCCTGTCCTGGGAGCCAGGCAGACCCGGCCAAGTCTCAGCGTGAAGATAAACAGGCTGAAGATAAACTTGACTTTGGGGATCTCAACCACATTCCCCTCCCCTTGGCATCTGGGAAGACACTGACAACTCATCCCGGGGAGACCCTCAGAGCCCCAGAACCTACCACTTGGGGTGGGTTCAACCAAGCCTGACCTCTGGTGCTCTTGAACTTACAGATGTCCCAGACTTTCAAGTCCGTTAGCAGAGGCAGCTTGCAAAACTACCCCCCTGGGAATCCACAGGCCTGGAGCCTGACCCAGGACGGGCTACAGAGATGCCACCCTCCCCCACCCTAGACCCTCAGTTTCTCCCTCGTATAAAAGGTTGAAGCTCGGCCGGACACCGTGGCTTACGTCTATAATCCCAGCACTTTGGGAGGCCGAGGCAGCCAGGTCACCTGAGGTCAGGTATTCAAGACCAGCCTGGCTAACACCGTGAAACTCCATCTCTACTAAAAATACAAAAATGAGCTGGGCATGGTGGTGCATACCTGTAGTCCCAGCTACTCGGGAGGCTGAGGCATTAGTATTGCTCGGACCCAAGAGGTGGAGGTTGCAGTGCGTTGAGATTGGGCCACGGCACTCCAGCCTGGGCGACAGAGCGAGACTCCATCTCAAAAAAAAAAAGGTTGAGGCCAGGCACAGTGGCTCACGCCTATAATCCCAGCACTTTGGGAGGCTGAGGTGGGAGGATGCTTGGACTCAGGAGTTCAAGACCAGCTTGGGCAACATAGCGAGACCCCTATCTCTACAAAAATTACAAAAGTTGGCTGGGCATGGTAGCATGCACCTGTAGTCCCAGCTACTGGGGAGGCTGAGGCAGGAGGATCGCTTAAGCCTAGGAGTTCGAGGCTGCAATGAGCTATGATCGCGCCATTGAACTCCAGCCTGGGTAACAGAGCAAGACCATATCTCTCTCTCTTTTTTTTTTTTTTTTTTGAGATAGAGTCTTGCTCTGTCACCAGGCTGGAGTGCAGTGGCGCGATCTTGGCTCATGGCAACCTCCGCCTCCTAGGTTCAAGCGATTCTCCTGCCTTAGCCTCCTGAGTAGCTGGGACTACAAGCACGCGGCACCATGCCCAGCTAATCTTTGTATTTTTAGAGATAGGGTTTCATCATGTTGGCCGGGATGGTCTTGATCTCTTGACCTCATGATCTACCTGCCTCAGTCTCTCAAAGTGCTGGGATTACAGGTGTGATCCACTGCATCTGTCAGGACCCTATGTCTTAAAAAAAAAAAAAAAAAAAAAAAAAGTTGGGCCTTGTGTTCTACAAAACCCCTCTTAGGGCTGAAAACTGCTGGATGTTTCTTCCTTGTTCCCTGCCTCTTAGCATAGGCTGTGGGTGTGGAGGGTCTCACTCTTCCACCCTTCCCCCAGCAGGAACTCACCAACACATATTTTGGAGGCAAGTGGCTTGAGGAGGACCTGGGAGGGAGGAGGGGTGAGGCATGGGTGCAAGGAACCAGGGCTGGTGGGAGCCACATGGTCTTAGGCTGGAAGGCCTTCCAGCCTGGCCTGCTGCAATGCAACACCGCTCTTAGGTGCTTTTGGCAAAGATGCTGTTTTGTTGTTGTTGTTTGATTTTTGAGATAGTTTTGCTCTGTCGCCCAGGCTGGAGTGCAGTGGCGCAATCACGGCTCACTGCAACTTCCACCTCCTGGGTTCAAGAGATTCTCCCGCTTCAGCCGGGCGCGGTGGCTCAAGCCTGTAATCCTAGCTCTTTGGGAGGCAGAGGTGGGTGGATCACGAGGTCAGGAGATCGAGACCATCCTGGCTAACACGATGAAACCCCACCTCTACTAAAAATACAAAAAATTAGCCGGGTGAAGTGGCGGGCACCTGTAGTCCCAGCTACTCTGGAGGCTGAGGCAGGAGAATGGCGTGAACCCGGGAGGCGGAGCTTGCAGTGAGCTGAGATCCGGCCACTGCACTCCAGCCTGGGCAACAGAGAGAGATTCCATCTCAAAAAAAAAAAAAAAAAAGAAATTCTCCTGCTTCAGCTTCCCCATTAGCTGGGAGTATAGGCGCCCACTACCGCGCCCGGCTAATTTATTATTTTTAGTAGACACGGGGTTTTACCATGCTGGCTAGCCTGGTCTCTAACTCCTGACCTCAAATGATCTGCCCGCCTTGGCCTCCCAAAGTATTGGGATTACAGGCATGAGCCACCATGCCCAGCAAGATGCTGCATTTTAATTAAGAGGCTGTCTCCCAAGAGGGAACAGAGCGGTTGCAATCCTACAGGCAGGACCTGGAGGCTGGATGGGTCAGGCTTCGAATGCCACTTGAACTGTAGAAGCTTGAACAAGTTATTTCTCTCCCTTGAGTCTGGAAAACAAAGTCCCCGACATCGACACTGCCTGACTTGGGAGAAAAGGAGGCGTTCAGTGTCTGGTGGAGGAAGCTGAGCGTATATACGTCCCATTGTTGTGTTTTCCCTGGCTCTGCCCCAATTCTTCGAGCCCCTGTTCCCACCACCCCTTCCCCCCACCCCTGCTCAGACAAAGTGGGGGCCTGTCTTGTGTCTGTGGAAATTTAATGGCAGGTTTGTGAGGATCAAGTTTGAGTCATGGAGACAGATAATGATAGCCCCTGTGGCTGCCCCCCGGTCCCCTGAGAGTTTCTGCCTTCTTGTCTGTGACTGTGCACCTGGGATGGCTATTGGTGGAGCTCACACCAGGGTGGCAAGGACAGGAAGTTGGTCCCGGCTCGTGTTTGTGTGCGTTTTGTGTGATTTCTTCTGCAGTCCCCAGAGTCAGTAGTTTTGTTTTGTTTTGTTTTTTTGAGACAGAGTCTCAATTTGTCGCCCAGGCTGGAGTACAGTGGCGAGATCTTGGCTCACTGCAGCTTCTGTCTCCTGAGTTTAAGCGATTCTCCTGCCTCACCCTCTCACCTGTAACCTATCTGGGATTACAGGCAACCACCACCATACCTGGCTAATTGTTTCGGTATTTTTAGGAGAGACAGGATTTCATCATGTTGGCCAGGCTGGGCTCGAACTTCTGACCTCAAATTATCCACCTACTTTGGCTTCCCAAAGTGCTGGGATTACAGGCGAGAGCCACTGCACCCAGCCCGAGTCAGTACTGTTTTGTTTTCTGTTTTTGAGATAGGGTCTTGCCCAGACTGGTTCATGACTCACTGCAGCCTCTAACTCCTGGGTTCAAGCACTCCTCCCACCTCAGCCTTCCAAGTAGCTGGGACTACAGGCATGCACCACCACACCTGGCAAATTTTTAGATTTTTTTGTAGAAATGGGGTCTCACTATGTTGCCCCAGCGGCTTAAACTCCTGGGCTCAAGCAATCCTCCTGCTTCAGCCTCCCAAAGTGCTGGAATTACAGGCGTGAGCCACCGTGCCCAGCCTGGGGTCAACGTTCTTAGGTAAAGCAACGGAGTACTGTCCCTGCAGGATCCTTCGAGGACTTAATGGATGGCCAGAACTGAAACAGGATGTGAGGCTCCCTGGTGCTGGGTCTCTCCGAAGCTCAGTGTATGTACTTGGACTTTATACCCTCATGCACAAATATGCATGACCTAGAATGACCCCAAGCATCCATTTTGGTGGGTGCAATGTACATATTCATCCCCTGGGGATAGTTGAGCTGTCCTGGTATGTTTCTAGATACTGGTGACCCAGGCAGACTGGGATATTTGTGGCTGGAGTGCAGTGGTGCAATCTCGGCTCACTGCAACCTCTGCCTCCCGGGTTCAAGGGGTTCTCGTGCCTCAGCCTCCCGAGTAACTGGAACTACAGGCACCCTCCACCATGACCGGCTAATTTTTGTATTTTTAATAGAGACGGGGTTTCACCATGTTGGCCAAGGCTGGTCTCAAACTCCTAACCTCAAGTGATCAGCCCACCTCAGCCTCCCAAACTATACTTGGCTTTGTGCTTAGGGCAGGGAGTATGAATGAGCATGAGGGCCGGGCGATGGTGTTTGGGACCCTGTGCTCTGGGCACCCCCTTGCATGTATTTGAGTCTGGGTGAGTCACCACCTGAGTCAGGGAACCCATGACTTTTTGTTTTTTGTTTTGTTTTTTTTGAGACGGAGTCTCGCTCCATCTCCCAGGCTAGAGTGTGGTGGCACGATCTCAGCTCACCACAACCTCTGCCTCCCGGGTTCAAGGATTCTCCTGCCTAGCTAGGACTACAGGTTCACGCCACCATGCCCGGCTAATTTTTGTATTTTTAGTAGAGACGGGGTTTCACCATGCTGGCCAGGCTGGTTTCGGACTCCTGACCTCGTGATCCGCCTGCCTCGGCCTCCCAAAGTGCTAGGATTACAGATGTGAGCCACTGCACCTGGCCCGACTCATGACATTTTACGCTTGCATGGTGAGTCCCCATGTGGGCAGGCTGTACCCACCCCCGTGCCTGCCTGATTCCCTAGACTGAAGTGGGGGCCCCTGAGGGGGTAAAAGGATGTGATCTTTGGGGACTGCCTGGCCTTTAACTTGGTGGGTGGAGCCTGCAGCCTATCTTGTTTCTACCCAGGAGTCACCCCAAAATATTGGGGGGACACAAACTGAAAAGCAAGGCTCAGGCGTGTCAGAATCATTGGCTGAGCTGTGCGTCAGGGGACCAGGGTTTCCCTAGATTCTTCCTGGGGAGATGGATGGGGAGCCAGAGAGAACTCCCTGATGGGCAGATGCCCTCCTTCCTGGCCAAACCCCTGTGCCCAGTTACAGATTATCTTTTTTGTGTGTTTTTTGAGATGTTCTCACTCTGTCACCCAGGCTGGAGTGCAGTGGCACGATCTCGGTTCACTGCAACCTCCGCCTCCCCAGATCAAGACCCTCCCACCTCAGCCTCCAGAGTAGCTAGGATTACAGGTGTGCTTCACCATGCCCGGTTAATTTTTTATGTATTTTTAGTAGACCTGGGGTTTCACCGTGTTGGCCATGCTGGTCTCGAACTCCTAACCTCAAGTGATCCGCCCGCCTCAGCTTCCCATACTGCTGGGATGACAGGCGTGAGCCACGGCGCCCAGCCCCAGTTACAGATTATCTATCTGGACAAGGACAGGAGGCTCCCAGGACTGGGGGAACTTGGATGTTGGCAGAAGTGGGCTGGTCTAAGGGTCTCCACCTTCCTTGTTCCACCTCAGCCTCTGGGGAAGTGGGCGCCTGCCTGGGAGGGTGACATCTCAGCTCATGCCCCACGCCCCAGTGTGACTTGTGGCTGGCCTGTCTGTATCTGCAATAATGATACCTTGGTCTAAAAGGAGACCCTGGGAACAGACAGAGTGGGCCGGCTAGGAACCTGGCAGCACAGCCCTGGCCTGGTCGTAGGTGTCACCTGACAGCTTTCCATTTGCAAGTCCTCCCTCCTCCTCGGACATCCGGACACCCCATTGCCCCCTCTCAGAGCCAGGTCTCTGGTTTCTGCCTATGATTCTGGGCTGTAGCCCCTTTAGAAACTCAGGTGTCGTGGTCACCTCTACCCCCAGGGCTGACTAGCCTTCAGCTTGGCCACTCCCTGCCCCTGGGGCCCTGGTAACCAGAGCCAGGCTCCAGCCGGCTTTTCCGGTTGGAGGTTGGAGGTGGTGCCCAGAGTGCCCCTGGAGGGGGTGGAGGGGCCCACCCCCGGAAGTCCTGAGCCTTGTGACACTTTCAGGTCTGGTAGGGGTGAGAGCCGAGGCTGGCCCAGACGCTGAGTGTCTGCGGTCAGGGAGCATCGAGGCAGATGTTTTCAGGCCTTGGTGTCAGGGGTGGGAGAGGAATACCTGGTTTCGGGGAGGCAGCCAAGCGAGGAAGCTGGAGGGCGGCGGCCCTGTGGACTAGCCCTACTGTGCTCTTTGAGGTCAGACAAGTCAGATCAGGTGCAGGGGTGCCCAGAGGGGAACGGTGGCCGCTTGGTTCTGGGCAGGTGGTGATGTCTGCATGGAGGGTGACTGAGGCCAGGCTAAGAGGGAAGTGGGGGGCACACACCTCGGATGTTTGGACAAGTTTGAACAGGGAGGGTCACGGGCAGATGAGGAGCACGGCCCTGCCTGTGGGTGGCTCCTCGGGGTACCCCCTGCAGAGCCTTCCATCCTGAGGGTCTCTCTCTACACCCCCCGTCTCGTCCCCTCCCACAGGCAGCATGATCCCCGTGGCCGAGTTCAAGCAGTTCACGGAACAGCAGCCTGCATTCAAGGTGCTCAAACCCTGGTGGGACGTGCTGGCCGAGTACCTCACCGTGGCCATGCTCATGATCGGGGTCTTTGGCTGTACCCTCCAGGTGAGGTGCTCCCCTGTGAAGGGGGCATGACCAAAGGGGTGGGGCAGGTGTCTGGGGAAGTCAGGAAGCCTTCCCATCACCCAAGAAAGTGAGAGGAAACTGAAGACAGAGCCCCTCAAAGGCCCATCCAGACCCCTTATCTTCCTTACCTCCATAGCCAGGAGCACCAGAGTCCCACATTGCTATGCCATTCCTTATCTTTTTTTTTTTTGAGATAGAGTCTCGCTATGTCGCCCAGGCTACTAGAGTACAGTGGTGTGATCTCAGCTCCCTGCAACTTCTGCCTCCTGGGTATAAGCGGTTCTCCTGCCTCAGCCTCCTGAGCAGCTGGGATTATAGGCGCCCGCCCGCCACCATGCTTGGCTAATTTCTGTAGTTTTTTAGTAGAGACGGGGTTTCACCATGTTATCCAGGCTGGTCTCGAACTCCTGACCTCAAGTGATCTCCCTGCCTGGGCCTCCCAAAGTGTTGGGATTACAGGCGTGAGCCACTGCGCCCAGCCTTTTTTTTTTTTTTTTTTGAGACGGAGTCTCCCTCTGTTGCCCAAGCTGGAGTGCAATGGCACGGTCTCAGCTCACTGCAACCTCTGCCTCCCAGGTTCAAGCAATTCTCCTGCCTCAGCCTCCTCAGTAGGTGGCACTATAGACACATGCCACCACACCCCACTAATTTTCAGTAGAGACAGGGTTTCACTACGTTGGCCAGATTGGTCTTGAACTCCTGACCTCATGATCTCCCCGCCTCAGCCTCCCAAAATGCTGGGATTACAGGCATGAGGCACCACACCCGACCCTTCTTTTTTTTTTCTTTTTTTTGGCTAAAAAAAGACAGGGGCCGGGCATGGTGGCTCACACCAGTAATCCCAGCATTTTGGGAGGTCAAAGTGGGAGTATCACTTAAGGCCAGAAGTTCGAGACCAGCCTGGCCAACATGGTGAAAACCTGTCCTTACTAAAGATATAAATATTAGCTGGGCATGGTGGTGGACACCTGTAATCCCAGCTACTCGGAAGGCTGAGGCAGGAAAATTGCTTGAACCTGGGAAGTGGAGGTTGCAGTGAGCCGAGATCATACCATTGCACTCCAGCCTGGGCGACAGAGCGAGACTCCATCTTAAAAAAAATAATAAAATAATTGAAAATTAAAATAAAGAGGGTCTCATTCTGTCATCCAGGCTGGAGTGCTGCAGTGGCATGATCACAGCTCAATGCAGCCTTGAACTCCTGGGCTCAAGTAATTCTCCCGCCTCAGCCTCCAGAGTAGCTGGGATTACAGGCACACGCCACCACGCCCAGCTAATTTTTTAATTTCACGTTGACACGGGGGTCTTGCTATGTTGCCCAGGCTGGTCTCGAACTCCTGGCCTCAAGCCATCCTCCCACCACAGCCTCCCAAAGTGCTGGGATTACAGGTGTGAGCCACCTTGCCCAGCCCCGTATTTTCATAATGCTCAATTTTCTCCCTGGACTCTGGAAAGGGCTGCAATTGCTATGAGTTTGTTACTTTTTCTGTAACAAAGTAGCAAGGATTGAGGGGCTTAAATACCAGAAATGTTTCCTCTTCTGGGTCTGGTTCTGGAGGCCAGAAGTCCGAGATCAAGGCGTCAGTTGACAGTGAGGGAGAATCTTCCAAGCCTCCCTGCTAGATTATTGTAGCTCCAAGGGTTCCTTGGCTTGTAGATGACATTCTCCCAGTACTTTTCTTTCTTTCTTTCTTTCTTTTTTTTTTTTTTTTTTTTTTTTAGACTGGAGCCTCCCTCTGTCACCCAGGCTGGCGTGCAGTGGTGCAATCTCGGCTCACTGCAACCTCTGCCTCCCAGGTTCAAACAATTCTCCTGGCTTAGCCTCCCAAGTAGCCAGGATTACAGGCGTGTGCCACCATGCCCGGCTAATTTTTTTGTTTTTGTATTTTTAGGAGAGCCGCAATTTCAGTATGTTGGCCAGGCTGGACTTGAATTCCTGACCTTGTGATCCCCCTGCCTCCGTCTCCCAAAGTGCTGGGATTACAAGCATGAGCCACCACGCCCAGCCGAGACAGTTTTTTTTTTTTTTTTTTTTTTTAGCAAGCTCTGTCACCTAGGCTGGAGTGCAGTGGCGCAATCATAGCTCACTGTAACCTTGTACTCCTGGCCTCAAGCAATCCTCCTCTACCACCCCGACTTGGCCCCTGTCCCATTGCCTCCCAAATCACTGGGATTACAAGCCTGAACCACCACACCCAGCCTCTCCCTGTATCCTCCCGTCATCTTCTCTCTGTGTCTGTCTCTGTGTCTATGTTTCCCCTTTCTCTAAGGCGCAGTCATCCTGGGCCCACCCTGCTGGCTTTGTCTTAACTTGACTACCTCTGCAAAGACCCTATTACCAAACAGGAGCCGCCTGACGCAGCTCAAATAATACCACATTCATAAGAATTCGGAGTTGGGACTTCAACATCTTTTCGGGGGACACGATTCAACCCAGTTCCTTTTCTCAAAGACCAGTGCTTTGCTGGTTGCGGTGGCTCATGCCTGTAATCCCAGCACTTTGGGAGGCTGAGGCAGGGGACCACTTGAGGCCAAGAGTTCGAGACCAGCCTGGCCGACATAGTGAAACCTCATCTCTACTAGAAATACAAAAATTGGCTGGGCGTGGTACTGCGTGCTTGTAGCCCCAGCTACTCAGGAGGCTGAGGCAGGAGAATTGCTTGAACTGGGAGGGGGACGTTGCAATGAGCCAAGATTGCACCACTGCACGCAGCCTCGGTGACAGAGCGACACTCAGTCTCAAAAAAGAAAAAGAAAAAAGACCAGTGCTTAGAGGTTTAGCAAAACTCTTCCACAGTCACAGCTGGCTGGCAACAGTCAGAGATGGGGGATGCGGGGGTCTCCCACCTTCAGCCTGTTTTTCCCCCATCTCCCTCATTTTCTTTTTTTTTTTTTAATTAATTATTTTTGAGACGGAGTCCTACTCTGTCGTCCAGGCTGGAGTACAATGGTACGATCTCGGCTCACTGTAACCTCCGCCTCCCGGGTTCAAGCGATTTCTCCTGCCTCAGCTTCCTAAGTAGCTGGGATTACAGGTGCCCACCACCACGCCCGGCTAATTTTGTATTTTTAGTAGAAACGGGGTTTCACCATGTTGGCCAGGCTGGTCTCGAACTCCTGACCTCAAGTGATCCGCCCGCCTCAGCCTCCCAAAGTGCTAGGATTACAGCCCTCAGTCTCTTTTGCTCCTCAGGTGACACAGGACAAGATCATCTGTCTACCCAATCACGAGCCCCAGGAGAACTTATCAGAGGCCCCGTGCCAGCAATTGCTGCCTCGGAGGAGCCCTGAGCAGATGGGGGCCCTGCAGGAGGTTAAAGGCCTTAAGAACAATTTGGACCTGCAGCAATACAGCTTCATCAACCAGCTGTGCTACGAGACGGCCCTGCACTGGTATGCCAAATACTTCCCCTACCTCGTGGTCATTCACACACTCATCTTCATGGTCTGCACCAGTTTCTGGTTCAAGTTCCCTGGCACCAGCTCCAAGATCGAACACTTCATCTCCATCCTGGGCAAGTGTTTCGACTCTCCATGGACCACAAGGGCCCTGTCCGAGGTCTCTGGGGAGAACCAGAAGGGCCCAGCAGCCGCCGGACGGGCCTCGGCCACCACAGTGGCCACGGCAGGGGCCGCGCCGGGGAAGGCAGGGGAGGGTGAGAAGGAGAAAGTGCTGGCGGAACCAGAGAAGGTGGTGACCGAGCCTCCAGTTGTCACCCTGCTGGACAAGAAGGAGGGTGAGCAAGCCAAAGCCCTGTTTGAGAAGGTGAAGAAGTTCCGTGTGCACGTGGAAGAGGGTGACATCCTGTACACCATGTACATCCGACAGACGGTGCTGAAAGTGTGTAAGTTCCTGGCCATCCTGGTCTACAACCTGGTCTACGTGGAGAAGATCAGTTTCCTGGTGGCCTGTAGGGTGGAGACGTCAGAGGTCACGGGCTACGCCAGCTTCTGCTGCAACCACACCAAGGCCCACCTCTTCTCCAAGCTGGCCTTCTGTTACATCTCCTTCGTGTGCATCTACGGACTCACCTGCATCTACACGCTCTATTGGCTCTTCCACCGGCCCCTCAAGGAGTACTCCTTCCGTTCCGTGCGGGAGGAGACTGGCATGGGGGACATCCCTGATGTCAAGAACGACTTTGCCTTCATGCTGCACCTCATCGATCAGTATGACTCCCTCTACTCCAAGCGCTTCGCTGTCTTCCTGTCCGAGGTCAGCGAAAGCCGTCTAAAGCAGCTCAATCTCAACCATGAGTGGACGCCCGAGAAGCTTCGACAGAAGCTGCAGCGTAACGCCGCAGGTCGGCTGGAGCTGGCCCTCTGCATGCTTCCGGGACTGCCCGACACCATCTTTGAGCTCAGTGAGGTGGAGTCACTCCGGCTGGAGGCCATCTGCGATATCACCTTCCCCCCGGGGCTGTCGCAGCTGGTGCACTTACAGGAGCTCAGCTTGCTCCACTCGCCCACCAGGCTACCCTTCTCCTTGCAGGTCTTCCTGCGGGACCACCTGAAGGTGATGCGCGTCAAATGCGAAGAGCTCCGCGAGGTGCCGCTTTGGGTGTTCGGGCTGCGGGGCTTGGAGGAGCTGCACCTGGAGGGGCTTTTCCCCCAGGAGCTGGCTCGGGCGGCCACCCTGGAGAGCCTCCGGGAGCTGAAGCAGCTCAAGGTATTGTCCCTCAGGAGCAACGCTGGGAAGGTCCCAGCCAGTGTGACCGACGTCGCCGGCCACCTGCAGAGGCTCAGCCTGCACAATGATGGGGCCCGTCTGGTTGCCCTGAACAGCCTTAAGAAACTGGCGGCATTGCGGGAGCTGGAGCTGGTGGCCTGCGGGCTGGAACGCATCCCCCACGCAGTGTTCAGCCTGGGCGCCCTGCAGGAACTTGACCTCAAGGACAACCACCTGCGCTCCATCGAGGAAATCCTCAGCTTCCAGCACTGCCGGAAGCTGGTCACGCTCAGGCTATGGCACAACCAGATCGCCTATGTCCCCGAGCACGTGCGGAAGCTCAGGAGCCTGGAGCAGCTCTACCTGAGCTACAACAAGCTGGAGACCCTGCCCTCCCAGCTCGGCCTGTGCTCGGGCCTCCGTCTGCTGGACGTGTCCCACAACGGGCTACACTCCCTGCCACCCGAGGTGGGCCTCCTGCAGAACCTACAGCACCTGGCCCTCTCCTACAATGCCCTAGAGGCCCTGCCCGACGAGCTCTTCTTCTGCCGTAAGCTTCGGACATTGCTTCTGGGTGACAACCAGCTGAGCCAGCTCTCGCCCCACGTGGGTGCCCTCAGGGCCCTCAGCCGCCTGGAGCTCAAAGGAAACCGCCTTGAGGCGCTGCCTGAAGAACTTGGCAACTGTGGGGGGCTAAAGAAGGCGGGGCTCCTGGTGGAAGACACCCTTTACCAGGGTCTGCCGGCAGAGGTGCGGGACAAGATGGAGGAGGAATGAAGCCGGGGTGGGGCCTTAAAAATGCTTCCGCCCTGGAATCTCAACCATTGTCTTCCAAGACGGCTGTGTCAGCTTTCAGGGACCCAGGAGGATCTGGGGCTGGTTTGTCTGGGGAGAGAGAGAGGATGTTGTGGAGTTGGGGTGGAACCTGGTATGGAGGGATTAACTCAGTCATGGGATTCTCCAAAACCACACCTGTCTCTCTGGCAGCCTGGCTGGCCTTGCTCCCATCCCTAGACCAGAACTGCTGCCTCTCCCTGTATATTCCGGCTCAATTAGTGCCACATATGGGGGAAAGGACACATCCCAGTGGGATTTCCAACACTCCCCCTCCCCATGCAACAGACAAAGCAACTTACATCTGGGGTTCTCTCCCAAGGAGAGGACACAGACACAGTTGTTCGCCGTGTTATATGTGAGCTCAGAACAATGGTTGTCATTTGGCTAAGCAGCAAAATCACCTAGGGAGTCGGTGCAAAACAAAATATCCCAGTCCCCACCCCTGAAAGACTGACTCAGGAGGTTTGGTTGGGGGCCAGGAGTCTGTTCCTAAATAAGTATCCCAGGTAGTTCTGGTGCAAGTAAGTGGTCCTGACATGGCATGTTGGGAAATGCTGATGTAGGCCGGGCGCGGTGGCTCATGCCTGTAATCCCAGCAGTTTGGGAGGCCGAGGCGGGTGGATCATGAGGTCAGAAGATTGAGACCACCCTGCAGAACACGGTGGAACCCTGTCTCTACTAAAAATACAAAAAACATTAGCCGGGCGTGGTGGTGGGTGCCTGTAGTCCCAGCTACTTGGGAGGCTGAGGCAGGAGAATGGTGTGAACCCGGGAGGCGGAGCTTGCAGTGAGCCGAGATCACGCCACTGCACTCCAGCCTGGGTGACAGAGCAAGACTCCATCTCAAAAAAAAAAAAAAAAAGTAATTTTGATGTAAAGGTATCATGGCTGGGCTCTGTGGCTCATGACCGTAATCCCAGAACTTTAAGAGGCTGAGGCAGGAGGATGGTTGAGCTCAGGAGTTTGAGATCAGCCTGGGCAACATAGTGAGACCCCACCTCTGCCAAAAAAAAAAAAAAAGGGTATCCAAATATCTAGATTCTGATTTCTTTTGAGGTCCTAGACCCTTTAAGAAACTGATGAAGCCAGGCACCTCCTTCCTCAGGAAAATGTACAAATACACACAAAGCTCTTCAGGCAGCTGATAGATTTCCCCCAGAGAGATATTCAAGGACTTCCTAAGGTGGGCGGACTCCAGGGTTAGGACACCTGCTATAGAGGTGACATTTTTCCAAGGACAGGTAGGGACTTTGGTCTTGACTGTTCCTTGAGTGCTTAATAAATAATACTAATTATGCAAATTCTAGTTTTGATCTTTTATGTGCACTCCTGTCATTGTCTAAAACTGTTTATTAGGGCCAGACATAGTGGCTCATGCTTGTAAACCCAGCGCTTTGGGAGGCTGAGGTGCGAGGATCACTTCAGCCTAAGAGTTTGAGACCAACCTGGGCAACATAGTGAGATCTCATCTCTACAAAAACATACCAAAAACAGTTGGCCAGGTGTGCTGATGCGTGCCTGAGGTCCCAGCTACTAGGGAGGCAGAGTCAGGAGGACTGCTTGAGCCCAGGACCCAGGAGGTTGAGGCTGCAGTGAGCTGTGATTGCACCACTCCACTCCAGCCTGAGCAACAGAACAAGACCCTGGTTTTTTTTGTTTTGTTGCGTTTTTTTGAGATGGAGTCTGGCTCTGTCGCCCAGGCTGGAGTGCAATGGCACAATCTTGGTTCACTGCAACCTCCACCTCCTGGGTTCAAGCAGTTCTCTGCCTCAGCCTCCCAAGTAGCTGGCATCACAGGCGCCTGCCACCATGCCCAGCTAATTTTCGTAGTTTCACCATCTTGGCCAGGCTGGTCCTGAACTCCTGACCTCGTGATCCACCTGCCTCAGCCTCCCAATGTGCTGGGATTACAGGCGTGAGTCACTGCGCCCGGCCTGACCCTGTTTCTAAAAATAAGTAAATAAATAAATATTAACCTTTTATTTAGTTTGCTTTCAAAATGGAGTCTCGCCCTGTCGCTCAGCCTGGAGTGCAGTGGCGCCATCTGGGCAATCTCCCCCTTCCCGGTTCAAGCGATTCTCCTGCCTCAGCTTCCCGAGTAGCTGGGATTACAGGCGCTGACACACCATGCCTGGCTTTTATGTAATTTTAGTACACATGGGGGTTTTGCCAAATTGGCCAGGTTGGTCTCAAACTCCTGACCGCCCACCTTGGCTTCCCAAAGTGCTGGGATTACACGTGTAAGCCACCATGCTCGGCCAATATTAACCTTTTATTTCACGTGACCAAGTAGCACCCGTGTGCCAGAATCAAGGCTGAGTCTCTTGTTCTCAGAGCAGAGGCACAGAAGGCCGCCTGGAAGAGGGGAAGGTACAGACCTCAGCACTACACTTGTGTGCGTTCCATCCACAAGTCGTCACCAGAGGAGTTCCGACAAGCCTGTAACACTCATCCCAAAGTGTTCCCTCGTTGGGCCAGAAGCTGGAAGGGTACTTGGCAGAGCCTGCACTGGCCCTGGCCACCTCCCAGGTGTCTCTGCAAAATCAGAACCTCCTTCTCGCATCTAAGAGCAGAGGGAAGCTGCTCTTGGGGGATCCCTGGGTTCCAGATGAGACATTTCCCCAGCACCCCTCGGACCACTTAAAGGAGTGGTTTAGGCTGCCGGGGACCCAGGCACGGGCACCTAACCCCAGGGCCCCTCCTCAGGAATTGTGCACGTGTAGGCGCTGGGCTCACGTTCCCGGTGCGAGAGAGATGACGGGAGGCGTCTTGAGGTTCCATGTGGGTCTGGCCAACAACTCTGGCCTTGGCCCCGTCCCCGAGGTCAAGGGTCACACCGTCGGGTTCCCATGGCCGTCCCCTCCCGCCTGGTTTCGGCCAACTCTGAGCCTGCTCGTACTGGCAAGAAGGAAAAGGGCTCTCGACGGAGCCTAATTACGGTGAGGAGGGGGCACCCCGCTGTTAGCAGGAGGCTAGGAGGCAATTAAGCACAAGAGGAATCCTAATAATGCACCATCAGTGAGGAAGGCATTCCGAAAGGACGCCCAAGCCGACCGTGAAAAGCGAGGAGGTTGAGGTTGCACCGCCGTGGAGACCAGGAATCGACTGCCGCTTGGGAAAGAGGTTCCAGAAATGCGCATGCGCAAAAGCCACGCGCGCGAACCCGGTTTCCCCTGCCTAAGCATGCGTACCGCTCTCACCGCCCACCGCCATCAGAATGGTGTTTCCTCGCAGCGCCTCTCTCTGGAGCGATCCGGAATTGGCGCACGCGCAGTACGGTGGCAGTGGCGAGGAAGGCGGGGGTTGCTCGTTGCCTGCCTCGAGCTCTAGGTGGCGTCATCCTTTGGGCTGAGCCGAAGCACGCACGCGCGGAGGTTCGCACGCGGGGAAGGGCGGGTGCGCGCCGCGGGCATGCGCCGTGCGGGGCGAGACGGCGGCTCGGCGGGGTCATCCGGGCGCAGGCGCAGTGCGGTGTTTGTCTGCCGGACTGACGGGCGGCCGGGCGGTGCGCGGCGGCGGTGGCGGCGGGGAAGATGGCGGCGTCCTCCCTGGAGCAGAAGCTGTCCCGCCTGGAAGCAAAGCTGAAGCAGGAGAACCGGGAGGCCCGGCGGAGGATCGACCTCAACCTGGATATCAGCCCCCAGCGGCCCAGGCCCAGTAAGCACGGCGGCGTGGGGGAGGGGGCGGGCGGGGCGGGGCGCGCGCCGCGGGAGGCCCCGCCCCCGCCACAAGGCCCCGCCCCCGCTTCCGGGGCGCTTCGCGCTCCTCTCAGCCCCCCCGCTGTGGGCTCGCGGGGCGAGGGTCACGGTGACCCGGGGGGCGTGGGGCCGGCGAGCTCTGGGGGGGTTCGCACCCTCGGGGCCTGGGAGCCCAGTCCCTGGACCCAGGAGAGGCCCCCAGCTGATGACCCGCCCCCATCGCCGTGATCCTCTGGGTCGGGCTTCCCCGACTCCACGCGACCGTGACCACATTCAGGTCGCCCCGAAAACACAGACATGTGCCCTTTGACCTGATGTTACCACTCTCGTCATCTCAGGGACTGTCTGGCGCCCCCCTCCCCCGACCTGGGGGCTTGTCAGCCCTGTGCAGCGGACGATCTACGCACACGCGCACGCCTGGCCCGGGGACACCTGAGGTTACTTTACCACAGAGAGCCCCTCCCCAACTCTTCTGACCCGAGGATTCTCCCTCTCGCTCTCCCTGTGATCGTGTCTGGGGTGAGGGGATGGGGGGGGCTCCCTTCTCCCCTGCCCCCCGTGACAGTGACTTTGGCATTGGGCTCAGCAGACCCCCCTCCCACATACATCAGGCCCCCTCAAATCCCTGTGACCAGTTTCACTGTTACCATCTTGGTGAGCGTGTGGTGTCTGATCTCTCCAGAAATGCACATCGACCCCCAGCCAGCCCGGTGACTTTGTCACCTGTTTTCAAGTGATGGCTCCCCTTTCCTTCACACCCACACCCACCTACCTGATCTGGGGACACCTGAGGCCAGTGTGACTCTAGGCCTGCCCCCGACCCCCCAGCACACATCCTCCTGCTTTCTGATCAATCCCACCATCTCCGTACCTACTTCCCTGAAACCTTGTCATCCTAGATCAGTACCTCTCACTCTGCACACTCCTGGCTTGGAAACACTGACCATATCTAGTCTCTTGGCCTTTTGCCCAAGAGCCTGGTCTGTAAATCCTCTGGGCTGGAGGGAATCAGATTTTCAAACCCTGCGAACACCACCCCTGACCCGTGATCGTTTTTGTGTCTTTCTTGACCCAGTAAAATGCTCTCATGTGTCCTCTGATGTGACCTTTGTAGTTTATTTAGCTCTCTATGGAGTCATTAGGACAGACGAGAAAGGTACCCCCTTGTATGTGGGCACCCCACCCCATTCCCTGGTCACCCAGCCTGACCTTCACAACCTGACATTCTCCTGTCACTCTCTCTCCTGACCTGAGTCAGCATGGGTTCCTCCTTGGGGAATTTCTTGGGGGTCCAGAGAAATCATGGAGGTGGAGATTGTGGCACAGGACACTGCCTGGGACAAGAAGCCCAGCTAAGACACGGGTCCCTGCTAGCCCCTGGGGCTGCCCTCCCTGGCCCCTGAGTGGATGAGACAGGGTTGGGTCCAGGGTCCCCGGTGCCTTCATGGGTGGCCGTTCCCATGCAGAGCTAGGAGGCCGGTGGCAGGCAGGCCCCCGAGGAGTCCCCTCCAGGCGTCTGTGTCTGTGTCAGCTCCATCCCATCCTCCCCGCCCTCCCCATCTCTGTCGGTTCCTGGCCATCTCTGCAGTTCGGTGCCTCCCCCCCTCCTCCTCGTTTATGATTTGATTTCTTTTCTTTTGGACGAATCGGTCGTTTCTGTTGTGATTTATCGTGGTGTTGTTTTTTTTCTTCCTTCTCCCCATCCAGTTATTGTGATCACTCTAAGCCCTGCTCCTGCCCCGTCCCAACGAGCAGGTACCAGCCTTTTTATCATCGCTGCTTGGACATCTGCACCATTGACCTAACCGCTGCCCCGGCCGCAGAATGGCGTCCCCCGGCCCCCATGCTCTGTGTGTGTCCCCATGTCCCTTCCCCTCTCACTTTCCTTCTCACTCCACTCAAGCAGCGGTCAGCCCAGCCCGGCCTCTTCTGTCCTCCCTCCTCCTCCCCCTCCCTTCCTCTCACCTCCATTTTGGACTCCCTGGAGGAGGAGGTGGGCTCCCCACTGAATGGGAGTCTATGGCCTTCAAGGGCGTGCACGCCTGTGTGTGTGTAACTGAAAGAGAAAGTCGGGCCTGGTGGGTGGCCTGTGCCTATGGATCCCTCTCAATAACTAGATGAACACATAGCACTCCCCCTCCCCGGGTGCCATAGCATCCCTGGGCGCCAGGGACACAGCAGTGAATAGAACAGACGGAGCCCCTCTCCTCTGTAGCGGGGGCTGTAGTAGGGGGGCCCATTGGACAGGGAGCACATTCCCACCAGAGAGAACATTCTAGCCGGGTGAGTGGCCCTGCAGGGGGCCAGCCTGGGGGAACCTCTGGAGAAGGTGGGCATTGAACAAAGCCGCTGGGGAGGCCTGGCACAGTGGCTCATACCTGTAATCCCAACACTCAGGGAGGCTGAGACAGGAGGATCATCTGAGCCCAGGAGGTCGAGGCTACAGTGAGCCATGATCACACCACTGCACCCCAGCCTGGGTGACAGAGCAAGATCCTGTCTCAAAAATTTAAAAAACGGGCCAGGCGCAGTGGCTGATGCCTGTAATTTCAGTATTTTGGGAAGCCAAGGAGGGTGGATCTCTTGAGGTCAGGAGTTCGAGACCAGCCTGACCAACATGGTGAAACCCTGTCGCTATTAAGAATGCAAGACATTAAGCCAGGCGCGGTGGCTCACACCTGTAATCCCAGCACTTTGGGAGGCCAAGGCCGGCGGATCACCTGTGGTTGGGAGTTCGAGACCCCAACATAGAGAAACCCCGTCTCCACTGAAAATACAAATCAGACGGGCATGGTGGCGCATGCCTGTAATCCCAGCTACTCGGGAGACCGAGGCAGGAGAATAGCTTGAACCCGGGAGGCGGAGGTTGCAGTGAGCCGAGATCGCTCCATTGCACTCCAGCCTGGGCAACAAGAGTGAAACTCCATCTAAAAAAAAAAAAACATAAAAGAGATTAGGTGGAGGTTGCAGTGAACTCAGATCGTGCCACTGCACTCCAGCCTGGGCAACAGAGCAAGACTCCGTCTCAAAACAAAAAAAATGTAAAAAGCGTCTTGAAGGAGGTAGGGGGAGAGAAGACAGCCCTGCCCGGGCTCTGAGCGTAGTGCCAGCCTGTGGTGGGCATGCAGGCTGTGCCCCACGCCTGTGTTGGGAGAGGGAGTAGATGGGGTGCCTGGCCCTGTGAGTGACTGTGAGTGTGTGTGTGTGTCCGATGGGCAATGGGGACTCTGTCCCAGCTGCATGGGTGTTGGGTCCACAGCGGCATGCCCCGCGTGTGTGTTGTGCTTGTGTGCACTTGCACGGCGTGTGCGTGCATGTTGACATGGCAGCCTGCACACCTGTGGCTCCTGTCAGCAGACACGTGCCCTCCAGCCTCTCGCTCTCTCTCATCCATTCTTTCTCTCTCATCCTCACCCTCTTGCTGTCACTCCACCCTCCTGAGCTGCCATGTGGCCATCACCACCTCTGTGGCCTCTGTTCTCAGGGCCTTTGTGTACCTCCTTCTCCCAGTGCCTACCTGAGCCCTCCCTTCCATTCCCCCGTGCTCCAGTCTGTAGGCCAGCAGCCTCCTCCCCAGGCTCTGGGGCCGCCCTCAGAAGGCCTGGTGGGCTGTGCCGGGGAGGGGGCCCACAGGACTCCTCGAGGGCTGTGGTCCTCACCCCCTGAGTGCAGGGCGGGAGTGGGACTCAGATACTCTCTGAGGGCGGGAACCACGCAGTGTCTCAAGAGACACCAGGTGCACAGGGGTTGGGGGCTGGGTGTGAGGGGAGCACAGGCCCTCGGGAGCCAGAAGAGGATCGGGGCTGTGGCTCGGGCCATGGACAGAGCAGAGGCACAGGGACCTGAAGAAGCAAAGGGGGGAACCTGGCCAACGCAGCGAGATCCCGTCTCTACTAAAAAGTCAAAGATTAGTTGGGCATGGTGGCGTGTGCCTATAATCCCAGCTACTCAGGAGGCTGAGGCAGGAGAATCACTTGAACCTGGGGGGTGGAGGTTGCAGTGAGTTGAGATCACGCCATTGCACTCCAGCCTGGGCGACAGAGTGAGAACCTATCTCAAAAAAAAAAAAAAAAAAAGCACCAGTGGGAGGTGACGTGGTGCTGTGGAGGCTGCAGTGGCCAGGACAGCGGGAGGGGCATGGGAGGTGAGGACTCTAGGCCAGTTAAGAAAGCTGGGCCTGGCTGTGTCCCCAGGTCCCCAGAGCCCTTCCCCAGCTCCTGCCTGGTCCTCCAGGAGGGGAGCAAGGGGACACAGCTCCTGCAGGGGCTGGTGGGACCAGGTAGGGGCAGTGCTGGGCCTCCTGATTGAGACTGAGGTCAGCGTCCTCCTGCCTCTCCTACTGGCTGAGATCAGGGTCCCAGGCACCCAGGGGAGGGACGGGGTTTAGCTGCCAGCATGGAGCGGGTCTGTCTGTTCGTGTTAGTCCCTGGGCACCAGTCACCAGGAGCCTGCAGAACTGTGGGGAGAAAAGGTGGACGAGGCAGGAAGAAGAGAGGGAGAGAGGGGGTTGTCCGTTGAGGGCTTTGGGAGAGCGGCAGGCCCCAGCCCCTGTGGGAGGGGCACCTTGGGAGGTGTGTGTAGCTGTTGTCAGGGCCTCTGGGATGTGAGGTGTCAGGATTGGCTCCTCTGGAGGCCACGTTGGCATCCCGGCCTCTGTTCCTGCACCCCATCGCCAGCCCAGCCAGGGAGACCCTAGCTCCTCCAGGAAGCTGCCCTCCTGTCCCAGGCCCCTCTCTGGCCTGTCTGTGCAGTGCCTCCTCTGGGCACCTGGGCCCAAGTCTTGGTTCCTGTCTGTCTGTCTGTCTCCTGCCCTCCCACCCCTAATGCTGCCTGCCCGCCCCAGGGTGCCCGCTGCCTGCCCGCCGCCTGCCCGCCCGCTGTAGCATGCCCGAGCTGCCCGCATGCAGGCTGCTGGATGAGCCAACCCTTGCCTGGCCCAGCATTGGCCCCACCTGGTCCCGCCAGCCCCTGCAGGAGCTGTGCCCCCCAACTCTCCTCCCAGATGATGCAGGCCCCCTGAGGTCCTGTCCTGCCCCCACGGGCCCCAGCTCTGCAGGCCAGGCCGGGAGGCCCCCGTGTCAGCCCACTGGCCCGAGGGGGCCCTCCCGACCCCGGAACAGAACATGGGGCAAGGCAGCCTGAAACCTGGGTCTCGTGCCCACTGCCTCCCCAGGGTGGCCCTGCTCGCTCTCGTCTGGGAGCCAAGTTTAGTGCTACCAGCAGAGCCACAGCCCGGGCCAGCCCCGGCAGGCACTCCACCCCCGCCTATCCAGCCTGTGGGCGCCGTGGTCCTGGGCCTGCTTCCTGGGCAGAAGTGGGAGGAAGCGCCCACACCTGTCAGGGAGGCTGCCCGGCCGAGGGACACCTCAGGTCCCCGTCTCGTTTCTCCGTTAGCGTAGACTTGGGGCTCCCTCTCCCCTGCCAGCCTCTTCCATTTCTTTCCACGTCAGGGGATGAGACAAGGGACCCTGAGGACAGTCTGGGGTGGGAGGGAGACCCCAGCTCCTCCAGCCCAGCAGGGCAGGGGCTGTGCCGGCCTAGCTAGGGAAGCCCAGGAGGGGAAGGTGAGGGTCCCGACCTCTCCCTGGAGTGCCAGATGTGGAGCTGAGACCAGCTGGGTGCTGACCCCTCCCCTGCCACTGGTTCTCACCCCCCCAGCCCTGCAGCTCCCGCTGGCCAACGATGGGGGCAGCCGCTCGCCATCCTCGGAGAGCTCCCCGCAGCACCCCACGCCCCCCGCCCGGCCCCGCCACATGCTGGGGCTCCCATCAACCCTGTTCACGCCCCGAAGCATGGAGAGGTGAGCCAGGGGCCCGGCAGGGTTGGGTGGGAAGCAGCATTGAGGGGCCACTGTGCCAGCCTCAGGAGGAGGGTGGTTAAACCGGTGAGAACCCCGGTATGGGGGGCTGGGGTGGCCAACCTAAGGTCAGGACCCACCTCCACCGGCACCTGCTCCGTGTCCCCAGCATTGAGATTGACCAGAAGCTGCAGGAGATCATGAAGCAGACGGGCTACCTGACCATCGGGGGCCAGGTACCACCTTCACTGTGGCGGGAGAGGGAGGAGGCCCAGCCAGGCTGGACCCATCCTGGGGGTGCCAGTGGGGGGCGGGGGGCGGTGACAGAGGCCCCGGGGACCCTCCAACCCTCCGTCTCCTCCCAGCGCTACCAGGCAGAAATCAATGACCTGGAGAACTTGGGTGAGATGGGCAGCGGCACCTGCGGCCAGGTGTGGAAGATGCGCTTCCGGAAGACCGGCCACGTCATTGCCGTTAAGGTGAGCCTTGGCGGCTACCCCAGCTGCGCCCCACACCCCGGGCCGGTGCTAAGGCTCCCTCCTGTCCCTGCCTGTGCAGCAAATGCGGCGCTCGGGGAACAAGGAGGAGAACAAGCGTATCCTCATGGACCTGGATGTGGTGCTCAAGAGCCATGACTGCCCTTACATTGTGCAGTGCTTTGGGACGTTTATCACCAACGTGAGTCCCCAGCCATGCCAGGTGCCCCCTCCCCCGCACCCTGCAGGGTCTCCTCCTCCCTCACCCCCTGCCCCTTCCCAGGGAGCAGAGCCTCTGGGGGCTGGGCCAGAAGACACAGCTCCCCCGGGAACCCCCTCTTACTGCAGACGGACGTCTTCATCGCCATGGAGCTCATGGGCACCTGTGCCGAGAAGCTCAAGAAGCGGATGCAGGGCCCCATCCCTGAGCGCATCCTGGGCAAGATGACAGTGGCGGTGAGTGGCCGGGGGGGCGTGCACCGGGCAGGTGGCCTTGGGCCTGTGCCCCCGGTCACATGCACCCTCCTCTGCCTACCTGCAGATTGTGAAGGCGCTGTACTACCTGAAGGAGAAGCACGGTGTCATCCACCGCGACGTCAAGCCCTCCAACATCCTGCTGGACGAGCGGGGCCAGATCAAGCTCTGCGACTTCGGCATCAGCGGCCGCCTGGTGGACTCCAAAGCCAAGACGCGGAGCGCCGGCTGCGCAGCCTACATGGCGGTGAGTGGGGGCCCTCCAGCGGGGGAGGGGTGGGGCCTGGGAGCCCGGCCCAGACTTGGAGATACATCTTCTCCTCCTCCTTCTGTAGCCTGAGCGCATTGACCCCCCAGACCCCACCAAGCCAGACTATGACATCCGGGCCGATGTATGGAGCCTGGGCATCTCGTTGGTGAGTTAGGGCCCTGCCCCTTTTCTCTAGCCAGGAGTGAGGGCTTCTGGGGGACTCGGAGGGAGGAGAACACAAACCTGTCCTGGCCGGTCCAGCCCTGCCCATCTCCCTCCCAGGTGGAGCTGGCAACAGGACAGTTTCCCTACAAGAACTGCAAGACGGACTTTGAGGTCCTCACCAAAGTCCTACAGGAAGAGCCCCCGCTTCTGCCCGGACACATGGGCTTCTCGGGGGACTTCCAGTCCTTCGTCAAAGACTGGTGAGACCCTCCCTCCGCTTGGGAGGTCAGGGACAGCCCGCTGCTCTGGGCAGCTGGGGAGGCAAGGCGGGAGCGGAATGGAGGCCCCACCCTGGGATGGGTGGATGCGCCTGTGGGCGGGCTCGTGGCTGGTGGCTGCAGACAGGAGCTGGAGCTGGTACCTGGGGAGCCACGACCTGGGTTTGGACCTGCCCGAGGGGACAGCCAGCCCTGTAGCATTTGGCAGGGTGGCTGTGGGAGATTGTGAGCACGCTTCTGCAACAGACACAGCTACAAGTGCAGGAGGGCCATGTCTGATTCTCTCGGAAGCCCCACCCAAGTTTCTGGGGGACCTCAGCCAGCTCTGACCCCCGAAGTCAGGCCCTTGCCACCTAGCCCGGAGGCTCCGGGACTCACAGTTGCTCCCAGCCGTCAGCCGGGGTCCTGAGGACATCCACAGCTCCTTCCGCCACACACATCTTGGGGACCGCTGGCTCCTTGGGGAGGGCCTGACCACGGGGGTGGGACCAGCATCCCCTCCTGCCCTGCTCTCACATCTGTCTTCCGTTCTCTTCCTCTAGCCTTACTAAAGATCACAGGAAGAGACCAAAGTATAATAAGCTACTTGTGAGTACCTGGGGCCCTCCCAGTCCCTGTCCTGTCCCTGCAGCGGCGCGAGGCCCGGAGGGAAGACCCTCTCCTCCTAAGCCCCACCCCCTCGGGCCCACAGGAACACAGCTTCATCAAGCGCTACGAGACGCTGGAGGTGGACGTGGCGTCCTGGTTCAAGGATGTCATGGCGAAGACTGAGTCACCGCGGACTAGCGGCGTCCTGAGCCAGCCCCACCTGCCCTTCTTCAGGTAGCTGCTTGGTGGCGGCCAGCCCCACAGGGGGCCAGGGGCATGGCCACAGGCCCCCCTCCCCACTTGGCCACCCAGCTGCCTGTCAGGGGAGACCTGGGACCTGGACGGCCACCGAGGGCTGAGGACAGAGAGTGGGGGGTGCCCACCCACCCCCCCACCCCGGGCCTACCAGGCCCCCGCCCTTCCCACCCCGGGGTAAGCCGGCCATGTGCGTCCCCCGACAGACACTGTGAACGGAAGACAGCAGGCCGCGAACAGAGTCGCTGTTCATTCAGCCGCAGCCTCTGGGCCGGGGCGGCCCCCAGGGGCCAGGAGAGAGCCCCCGAGTCCCGCAGCCACCACGCTCCCAGCGTGCTGTGCCCTTCGCCACTCCCACGCACCTGTTTCTCCTCCGTCACCCTCTGTCCTCCGCTCTACCTCTCTGTCCTTGTCTGGCTCTCCCGTCACCCTCCCTGCCTCTGTCTCCTGGCCTGAGCCTGTGCCCAGCCACCTCCTGACAGGTCCCCTGGGTCTGCATAGGTCTCCCGTGGCGCAATGAGTCAGCGGCCCCCAGCCAGGCGGTGTGGGCGTTGCCACTGCTGCCAGATGGGGCTGCGCTCTCTCTCTCTCTCTCTCTCTTTGATCTCAGGGGGTCCTTTTTGGAGTTTATTGTATTTTATTGTACTTGGTGGGGTGTTTGGGGTGGTGGGAGGAGAGCTTGTTCTCATGGGGTTTGTCGGTACCTTCAGAAACTTTTACCAAAGTCACGTTTAGCTGCTTGTCGTGTGGCCCCAACTGCCCTCGGGCACTGGGGGGCTGGGCTGGGGCCGCTGCTCTGGGGTCTCTGGGAGCCACAGCTTGGGGGTGAGTTGAAGACCTCAGGGGGTGCGGAAGGGTCTGCGGGGCCCTCACTGCACAGGATGGCCTTCAGGGAAGGTGGGCACGGGGCATGGCACAGAGCAGGTGACCGGAGGGAGTCGGTGACAGAGCGGGGCCAAGGGAGGGGTCCGGAGGGAGTCCGGGATCGAGGGCAGAGGGAGTGGATATGGGGGTTTGAGGACGTATGACAAGCTCCAGCAGGGGTGGGGGCCGGGCTGAGGGTGGGGGTGTGAGGCGGTCACCCCCATTGTGCCCTTGGCCGTTCCTCCACTCACCCACACCTGGCCCAGCCCATGTTGAGGTGCAGGACTGGGAAGGCCCGAGTGTGTGCACCGGGGGCCCAGGCCAGGTGCCCCCCGGAGCCCGCTGGGGTGGCCAGAGCAGGAGGGGGTGTGTTTCCTTTTTGTGGGTGTTGCATGCAAATCAAGTGGACAAGAAAAAATAAAAAAAAAAAACAAGAAAAAAAAAAACAAAATCCCGTAAAACCACAAAGAAAAACCAACACCAAAGGCGCAGAAGCCGGCTGGCTGTGGCGGGGGCAGCGTAGGTAGCATCCCTCTCCTCTCACCTAGCCTGTTGACTCTGTTATGATATTCACAAAACGCCGCATGTTTAAAAAGTCATAGACGTCATCTTCTCTCTGCCCCCAGCGGGGAACGCCACCTTCTCTTGCCCCTTGGTCCGTTTGTCAGGGGCCAGGGGTCTGCTGGGTGGGGGTGCCAACAGGCCTGGCCCTTTTCTCCTCCCGTGTCCAGCCATGGGGGCCTCTGCGGATTCCCGGAAGGTTGCATGGCTGGTCCCAGGACCAGCACAGGCCTGAGGCCGGGCTGCCTGGTTTTATTTTTATTTAACTTTATTTTCTGTTTTATGAGTGTGTGTCTGCCCACCCCCACCCCCTTCAGTGTTAAGTGGGGAGCCCTGGGGGAGTCTCTCCTGCCTCCCAGCCTCTCCCAAGACCTCCCCCCTCGTCACCAGCCATCCCTCTGGACCAGGCAGAGGGCGGACCGGGCGGGCAGGGGCCTGAGGGTGGCTCGGGCCAGCCCACCAGCCAATGGACCCCTCCTCAGGCTGCCAGTGGCGCCCTGCCCCTTTTTAAAACAAAATGCCCACATTTGTAAACCCTTAGACGCTTGAGAATAAATCCCTCCCTTTTCTTCCACCGAGTCTGTGGTGTGTCATGGGCCTGGCAGGGCGAGGGGGCAAGGGGGTGGGTGTCGGGGGAGGCCTCTGCATTGAGGGGAGACTGAGGCAGGTTTGGGAGCTGAATGGGAGGTGTTTGTAGTGACTTGCCAATGGATATCAAGCAGCTGGTGTGAGGGACCCCCTACCCCCATTAGCCACAGGTCGGGCAGCAGAGGATCCCTTAATCCCTCCAGGCCTTGGACATTGGCTCTGGTGTCAGCCCCTCAGTCTGCCACCCCCACTCCCTGCCTCCCTCCTGGCCAAGGACAGGGCCGCCTGCCCACGTGCGGGACCTGGGTGCAGCCCAGCTGGTGTCTGCTCTGGCCCCGAACACTCCGACTTCAGCTGGTCCAGCATGCTGGGCACCGTGCTACTGCTGGCCCTGCTCCCAGGGATCGCCACCTTGCCCAGCGGGCCACCTGGTAGGTATGAGCAGGGAGGTGACCGGTCTGTCATGCTTCTATCACTATGTCACCCTCTTTACTTTTTTTTTTGAGATGGAGTCTTGCTCTGCCACCCAGGCTGGAGTGCAGTGGTGCAATCTCGGCTCACTGCAATCTCCCCCTCCTCTGTTCAAGCGATTCTCCTGCCTTAGTCTCCTGAGTAGCTGGGACTACAGGCGTGCAACACCACGCCTGGCTAATTGTTGTGTTTTTTAGTAGAGACAGGGTTTGTCTATGTTGGGCAGGCTGGTCTTGAACTCCTGACCTCAGGCGATCCACCCGCCTCGACCTCCCAAATTGCTGGGATTACAGGTGTGAGCCACCGTGCCTGGCCGGTGTCACTCTTTTTCAACTAGACCTCTGGTCCTCTCGGGGTGGGGACGGGGCAGGGGAGTGGGATGGGGTCTCTGTCTTCCATCCCAAGGGTGGCTCACAGCCCCACTTCGGCAAAGCTCCCTGCAGCCACGGAGAGGGCCATTCTACCCAGGCACTCTTCAGAAGTGGGTATGTGGGGATGGATGAGGGGGCTCATGCCTGTAATCCTAGCACTTAGGGAGGCTGAGGGTAGAGGATCGCTTGAGACCAGGAGTTCCAGACCAGCCTGGGCAACATAGAACCCTTATGGCCATGTTGGCGAGTGTCTGTGGTCACAGCTACTGGAGAGGCTGAAGCAGGAGGATGACTGGAGCCCAGGAGGTGGAGGCTGCAGTGAGCTGTATTCGCACCACTGCACTCCAGCCTGGGCGATAGAGGGAGACCCTGTCTCAGAAAACAAGGAAAATGGATGTGCAGGCATCTTTCGTATTTGGAGATTATCCGTTTTACCAGGACCCCGCTCAGCACCTCCTGAAGGCAGACATCAGTGTGTGTGTAGGGGCACTGAGAGGGGAGGGGACCCCATGGCTGCCTTAGCCTGGACAGGTGGAAGCGTGTCAGATCTTGGTGGCCTGGCTGGGCTTTGGCTGTGCCCAGGAGAGCCTCTAGGGAAGGTATCCTCTTCACTTCCCTTCCTCGTTGGTGACAGCACCTATGTCCCCTTAGAAAGGGGAACCGTCGGTCCTGCTGCGTCCCCAGGAGCAGCCCTGGGGAAGGTGGGGGAGCTCTGACTTCACCCAGCCGGACCCCACCATCGGGTGCTCCTCACCGCGTCTCTTCCGCCCCAGGGAGGCCTTCGCCAGCTTCGGAGGCTTCTCTAGGGGCTCATGGCTCTGCAACCGGCTCAGCTGCTGGGCTGTGCGGGTCCCAGGGGTCGCCGGGGGCACATCACCGTCAGGGGGAACGTGGCGGGGACCCCGTCATGGGTGAATCCGCCGCCGCAACTGCATCCCTTTTCCAAAGGCGGCGGCGGGGGCGAGGTGGTCCGGTCACTTTTCCCAGAGGCCTAAAGGGCAGCCCTCCCCACCCCCACCTCCCGCCAGCACCCCCGTTCCCCGCGGCGCCCGGCCCGTGGCTGCGCAGACCCCTCTTCAGTCTGAAGCTGTCTGACACAGAGGACGTCTTTCCGCGCCGCGCGGGGCCGCTCGAGGTCCCGGCCGACAGCCGCGTGTTCGTGCAGGTGGGGGCCCCGCGGACACCAGGGGCGGATGGGGGCCGGTGGGGACGGGCAATCCGTGATGGCGCCTCCGTCCCCCAGGCGGCCTTGGCCCGTCCCTCCCCGCGCTGGGGCCTGGCCCTGCACCGCTGCTCAGTGACGCCGTCCTCACGCCCGGCCCCGGGGCCCGCCCTGGCTCTGCTGCGCGAGGGCTGCCCCGCCGACACCTCTGTCGCCTTCCCGCCACCGCCGCCGCCGAGCCCGGGTGCCACCCGCCCCGCGCGTTTCAGCTTCCGCCTGCGCCCGGTCTTCAACGCCTCGGTGCAGTTCCTGCACTGCCAGCTGAGCCGCTGCCGCCGCCTCCGGGGAGTCCGCCGGGCGCCTGCGCCTCTGACGCCGCCGCCGCCGCCGCCATCGCGGGTGCGCGGGCGCAGAGCTTGGAATCCGGGCGCCGGGGTCCTTCGGGGACTGGGCACGAGCGACTCTGGCAGTGGAAAGGGGATACTCTTGGGGTCTGAGGATCTGGAGGTGGGGAGAGGTGGGGCGGAGGGGCCATCTCTGCCGACAGTTTCTCCGGGGACAGTGTGGACACTGGGTTCCCCCATGGACAGCTCTAGAATCCTTCAGGGCTGGGGGTTGGATGCAGAAGACCACTCAGGGGACACATTTCTGGGAACTTGGTGCTGGGCCTCACACGCTAGGTGCTGGGAGACCCGGCCCATGCAATCTTGTGGGGCTGGGATTTGGGGTCCTTAGGGGCTGGGCGGCTAGCCACTTGTATGAGTAGGGGCTGGGCTCAGGGATCCCTAAGGGGCCGGATTTCCAGGGGTCCCATCTTGGCTGTGGTGGAGAGCGGGACTCAGGTCTCTCTTGGGGGCCCTGGGGACCAGAGCCACGATCCCGGTGCCCTGATGTCCCCGTCTCTTCCCCACCTTCCTCTCCCCCAGTGTCTGCCTCAGGACGAGGCGTGCGCCGGCACTGGCAGTGGCAGCGCCGAGGGTCTGGCTGCCGACGGCCCCCACCTGCACACGCTGACGCAGCCTATCGTGGTCACCGTGCCGCGGCCGCCCCCCAGTGAGCACGCAGTCCTCCTCCGCAGGGAGCCGTGGGGCGGCAAAGGGGGTGGGAAGGACACCTGGGACCTGGAACCAGTCAGCGTGACTCTTCCCACAGGGCCGCCCAAGAGTGTCCCCGGCCGCGCCGTGCGCCCTGAGCCTCCCGCGCCGGCCCCTGCGGCCCTGGAACCCGCGCCAGTGGTGGCGCTGGTGTTGGCAGCCTTCGTGCTGGGCGCCGCACTGGCTGCCGGGCTGGGCCTCGTCTGCGCGCACTCAGGTACCCACCTCCGCCAAGCCGGGTCCCCAGTCTAATCCCGCGCGTCGGGACCCGGGGCGACGCGATCCCGCCTGTGGGGCCTGATCAGCCCTAGCTAGGCCTGCCTCCGCGATGCCCGCAGCAGCCCCCAGAGGCCGCCCTTAGCCTGGCGTGGTGCGCAGCAGCCCTTCTGCAGCTCGCCTCTACTTCCAGCGCCCCCGGCTCCCGGCCCGCCCGCGAGAGCCTCGCCCAGCGGTCCCCAGCCCAGGAGGCCCCAGTGAGGAAGGTAGGTATGGAGATGGAAGGAGTTAGGGGAGGGAGGAGATGACAGTGACGCTTCCTAGCGCTTAGTTCGTGCCAGGCACTGAGGTTTTTGGGATTTTTGTTTGTTCGTTTGTTTGTTTGTTTGTTTTTGAGAGGGAGTTTCGCTCCTGTTGCCCAGGCTGGAGTGCAATGGCGCGATCTCGGCTCACCGCAACCTCTGCCTCCCGGGTTCAAGCGATTCTCCTGCCTCAGCCTCCTGAGTAGCTGGGATTACAGGCATGCGCCACCACACCCGGCTAATTTTGTATTTTTAATAGAGATGGGGTTTCTCCATGTTGGTCAGGCTGGTCTGGCACACCTGACCTCAGGTGATCCTACCGCTTAGGCCTCCCAAAGTGCTGAGATTACAGGCGTGAGCCACTGCCCCCCGCCCCCAGGCACTGTTGTCAATGTTTTACGCCTATGAACTAACTTAATCCTCTTAACCTCCAGGCGGACACTATTATAATCCCCATTTTAGAGACGAGAATAATGAGGCATTCTCTGAATTAAGTAGCTTGTCAAAAGTCACAATACTGGGTGGAGCTTGGATTCGAACTCAGGCAGTGGGTCCAGCCAGGAGCATTAGGTGGGGAGAGGCATTACACAAGGAGAACTCAGCATTCAGACCCGGCTCCCACTCTCACCCCGGCATACAGACCGATGGAAGAGGTCAGTGGTCTGCTGGGAAGGGAGGTGGCCCGCGTAGCGTCCCCTCTCTTGCTGAGCCTCAGCCACCCCTCCCAGAGATGGTGCGCCCCCAACGTGGTCCGGAGATACACCCAGCTACCGCTTCGGGACCAGGACCAACAGGACCGGACCCGCCTCCCTGGACCTCGGACCTGATGGGGCCACGACCCCTGTGCTTCTCTCCTCCCCGTCCCTCCCACCCACCTGTGCTCAAAATAAACCTCTGGATTGACCGGCTAAGTTCTGGTGCAGTCAGTGAGCGCGCAAGGTGCGGGGTGGGAGATGGGTGGGGAGGCTTGGGGAGAAAGCTGGGAGTAGGACTTGGGGAGGATTCCTGAGAAATCCTGATTTAGAGGGGTGGAGCCTGGGGACGGGGCCCATACGCCCACATACCCGTGTGCACTCCCGGGTCATGGGAGACTCTAGGGCGTTTTGTCTCAAACAGAAAGCGACACCTGGCCGAGCGCGGTGGCTTAAACCTGTAATCTCAGCACTTTGGGAGGCCGAGGTGGGTGGATCACTTGAGGTCAGGAGTTCCAGACCAGCCTGGCCGACATGGTGAAACCCCGTCCCTACTAAAAAAATACAAAAAAAGAATTAGCTAGGGCGTAGTGGCGCGTGCTTATAATCCCAGCTGCTTGGGAGGCTGAGACAGGAGAATCGCTTGAACCCAGGAGGCGGAGGTGGCACTGAGCCGAGATCGCGCCATTGCACTGCAGCCTGGGCAACAAGAGCAAAAATCCACCTTAAAAAAAAAAAAAAAAGCGACACCCAACCCCACAAGAGTAAGTTTAAAATAAACCCTCCCCCTCCCTCTTCTCCTTACCCGGACAACTGCCCATCTGCCTCCTGCGATCTTCCTCAAGCCAGGCCTTCTCTGCTCTCCACTACCCCCGCCCGGACCCTGCCCTTGCTCGGCCTCGATCTTCTGCCTCTGCTCCGGTCTACTCCTGCTCCAGTCTCCTCTTAGATTGTCAGTCTAGTCTAGAGCTCCTTAAATCTCTCTTGCCTTATACAGGCAAGAGTGGAACTATCAGCCCCAGGCTACAGAGGAGGAAACTGAGGCTAGGCAAGGCTAAATCACTTGCCCAAAGTCCCCAGGCCTGTCTGACCCCAGAGCCCAGCTTCTTGACCACGACTGGATCTTCGGACTTGACCTTTCAGCCAGAACCCACCCCTCTGCGAGAAGCAAAGTACACAGTAGTAGCTTCATGAGTTAGTCCAGCAATAGAAGGAGGGCACGAGATCCAAGGTGTCGTCCCCACTTCTTAAATGAGATAAAGTGCAGGCTGAGGGTCTCCTTGGCCCCGCCCCAGTTCCAGTGCTGATCCCCCCCCTTCACTTCCATTGGGGCGGGTCCCCAGGCCTGCAAAGGCGGAGCCACACCCCCACGTGCGTCCGCCTCCGCGTGGTACTTTCTGGCCTCGGCGGCCCCCGTAGCTCCGCCCGCCGGAGACGTGCCTTACAGCGCCTGCGTCTTTCTGACCGGCATGAAGCCACCTCCCAGGCGGCGAGCGGCCCCGGCGCGCTATCTGGGCGAGGTGACCGGTCCCACGACCTGGAGCGCTCGCGAGAAGCGGCAACTAGTGAGACTCCTGCAGGCGCGGCAGGGCCAGCCGGAGCCGGACGCCGCCGAGCTGGCCCGGGAGCTGCAGGGCCGGAGCGAGGCTGAGGTGAGAGGCGGTTCTCGGGACCAAAACCAGGCTGGAGACGGGGCTAGGGTAGGGCGTAGAGTGGGCGGGGCTGCGGCAGGAGCCGGCGGGGCGGGGCCAGGAATGTAAGCGAGCGGAGCTGTGGCGTGGGGCTGAGGGGCGGGGCGTTAGTGGGTGAGCCTGGGCTGGGTGAGGGGCGGGGCGTGGGCGGGAAGAGAACAAGGCGTAGGGGCGGGGCGAGCTTGGGAGCAAGACGTGGGCGGGGCATAAGTGAAGCGGAGGGGCGGGGCGATGCTGGGGGCGGGGCGTGCGTGCCGCTGAGGGTTGGAGAGCGGGTGAGTGGTTTGAGGGGCAGGGCGAGTCTGGGGGCGGGGCTTGGGCGGGATAAGAGCAAGACTTAAGGGCGGGGCCATTTTGGGAATTAGGGCGTGGGCGGGGCGTGGGTGGGATGAGTGCAAGCTTTAAAGGCGGGGCGAGCTTCGGAGTAATACGTGGGTGGGGCGAGGGCGAAACGGGCGGAATGAACTGGGAGTAAGATGCAGCCGAGACCAGTCTTGAAAAGCAACGCATGCTGTTGGACAGGATACGAGCTTGAAGTGAGAGTCAGGGAATGGGGAAGAGGGGACGAAGAAGGGAGTTGAACGGGTAGTAGCCAGCATAGGGTTGGGCCCTGGGCTCCGTGAAGGAGCCGGAACTGGCCTGGGCCTTACAGCTTCCTTAGGTAGCTGGTCAGACTCTGGATGGGGTAGGGGCCTTGGCGGTCACTGGGACTCCTAACACCGGGCTAGCAGGAGACTAAGGCGCAGTAGCGGGGCCCAGAGCAGGCAAGGGAGCAGGCTTTGGCTTCTCTGCTGCAGCCCTGAGCTCATAGAAGCCTCATTCGGCCTCCTCCTCTTTCCTTTCTAGATCCGGGTCTTCCTCCAGCAGCTCAAGGGCCGCGTAGCCCGGGAGGCCATTCAAAAGGTGCATCCGGGTGGCCTTCAGGGACCAAGGCGCCGGGAGGCACAGCCCCCAGCCCCCATAGAGGTGAGGCAGATGAACAGGGCGAGGCTGTCCAGGGCAGGTCCCTGGTGCGTAGGTGGGAGTTGTGGAGGATAACCTGATTAGGGGATCCCCAGGAGGGGCAGGGCTTGGGGGGCCCTTGCAGGCTGATCCCTGGGCTGACCTTGTACCTCTGGCTTCACTCAGGTCTGGACGGATCTGGCTGAGAAGATAACAGGGCCACTGGAGGAAGCCCTGGCAGTGGCTTTCTCGCAGGTACGGCCATCCCCCAAGGCAGGTCGGGGCGTCCCAGAGGACAGGGTCACTGGGCCAAATCATGTGAACCTGGGTCCTGGGCCCTTCCTGTTGCCAGCTCTGTGGCCTCCATCAGTCACTGGACACCTCGAGCCTCAGTGTCCCTGGCTCTGAGGCCATCTCCTGTCTGAGCAGCATCTTAGGGTGGCCGAGAGGATGGGGGAATGTGTAGACGGTGAGAGGACTTTCTAGCTTCCCTTACTCCCTGATTGTTCTGCCTGCCAGGTGCTCACCATCGCGGCCACGGAACCGGTCACCCTCCTGCACTCCAAGCCCCCCAAGCCCACGCAGGCCCGTGGAAAGCCGCTGCTCCTGAGCGCCCCTGGAGGGCAGGAAGACTCTGCCCCTGAGATACCTAGCTCCGCCCCCGAGACTTCTGACCCTGCCCCTGAGAAACCTGCGTCCTCGGCTGGTCCCTCCACTGAAGAAGACTTCGCTGTGGACTTTGAGAAGATCTACAAGTACTTGTCCTCTCTCTCCCGAAGTGGCCGCAGCCCTGAGCTCTCAGCAGCTGGTGAGAAGGATGAGGGAGGGCGCAGAGGCAGAGGGATCGGGGTCCCTGGCGGCAGGTAAGGGTGTCTCCTTACCCCTCCCCTCCATCCGTCACTAGAGTCGGCTGTGGTCCTCGACCTGCTCATGTCACTTCCAGAGGAGCTGCCCCTCCTGCCCTGCACAGCCTTGGTTGAGCATATGACGGAGACGTACTTACGTCTGACAGCCCCCCAGCCCAGCCCCGCTGGAGGGAGCCTGGGGCCTGCTGCTGAGGGGGATGGGGCTGGCTCCAAGGCACCAGAGGAGACCCCCCCAGCCACCAAGAAGGCCGAGCCCAGCGAATTGAAATCGTCCTGGCAAGCAGCTGGGATCTGTCCCCTGAACCCATTCCTGGTGCCCCTGGAGCTTCTGGGTCGGGCAGCCACCCCTGCCAGGTGAGGGGCATGGCGGGCAGGAGGCACACCAGGCCCCCTGCCCTGGCCCTCGGTTCTGCTCGGCTGGCACTGGCTCTTTCTGAGGATCCCGTCGTGTGGGAATGTCCCTGATACGACGCTCAGCTGTGGGGCCTCTGAGATGCCCCACACTTTGGGGGTTTCAGAAATGGAACCCCCGTTGTACAGGGGTTCGGTGGGGGTTACGGGACTCCACTCACAAGCCTCCCGACCTCCAGGACAGGCGGACAGGGCTGGCCTCCCTCAGTCCCCAAGCCCCACTGTGCCTTGTTGTCTGCTGGGGGCCACAGCTGGCACTGCACACCGTAAACGCTCTCATACGTTTCCCCTTCCTGTACCTCATCTTCACTTTCTTCAACTGACCAGTCGTGGATACTACTACCTGCTGCCAGCTCCTTCCCCTTCCCGGCGGTATTCTGTGACCATGAATAAAGTCCTCATTATTCTCTTTCTCTTTCGCCTGTGACTTAAAGATAGAAGTGGGGCCCCTGAAGTGTCAGAGCTTGGGGTCACAGGGCTGGGGTGTGTGCCAGGGAGGAGAGCTGCCAGCTGTCTGGTCTGATGAGGCCTGGGGTGAGGAGCCCCTTGGTTACTGTAGAGCTGACAAGTGTGGATGGGAAGGGGAGAGCCGGCAGGGTACCTTGGGGACAGGTGTCAGGGATGGGTTTCAGAGTAGGGCAAAGTCACATGGCACTGGTGGAGGGGAGAAGGCAGCAGAGTGGGGGTGGCCCGGCGGAAGGAGTCAAGCCCCAGGCTAGGGGGCTAGAGGAAGAAAGGGGTGGGCTGTCCCAAGTGGCAGGAGGCTGGTGGGAGTGGAATGTGTCCCCTGGGGTATCCTTGGGACCTCAAGGATTCCTAGAAGGCGGGGAGGGAGGGGCGCTGGAGTCAGGGCTGACCTCAAATCCCTGGGGGTGCTGGGTCCCCGCTTGGGGCTCCCTCCATCAGCCTCACCTGCCCTGTAGGTGTGGACTGGGGGTCGGGTCCGAGGGAGGGAAGCAGATGTCCTCCCACGGCACCGCGCCCTACGCCCAGCTAGTAATCCAAGTGGGTAAAATTCTGTTCGCGGAGTCTGCGTTCACCCAGCCTTCCTTTTATAGAAACGCTCATTTCTCCCCACACATACTGCACACGGCTCCCCGGGGGTTGCACATCTCCTGGGAGGGCCTTGGAGCGCAGCCAGCCCACTCCGTCCGTGGTCACCGTTCCACCACGCCAGACTCACAAACGCTGCCAACGGTGGTGGGCAGGGGGAGGAGGCTTAGGCTGCAGGTACAGTCGTCGGAGCCTCCCTACAGGGCTGGTGGAGGGTGTTCCTCCCAGCTCCCCGCAGGGCTGTCTCTCTCTCACCACCCCCAGCGCCTCCCCAGGTCAACAGAATTGTGTGTGGAGGGGAGGGAGGGAGCTGGGGATATCGAGATGGTTACACATCAGCCCCGCAAAGCCGGTGAAAGGGCTTGTGATCTTGCAGTCCTGGGAAGCTTTAAAAACATGCAGAAGCCAGACCTAGGTTCCACTTCCAGCCCTACCAGACTCTAGCCATGTGACTATGGGGCAAGGAAGTCACTGGAGCTGCCGGCCCTCGGTCTCCTGGCCTGTAGAATTGGGATGCTAACGGGGCCTGGCTGATTCTCACCATCCCGAAGAGGAGATAGGCTATAAACAGGAGGTGCCAACTCAGCACGCTGCTTGGCATGCAGTAAGCGCTCAATAATAGCTTTTATTATCATGTTCGGCTCAGAGGCAGGGAGTAGAACGGCATGGGAGGGCTGCGGGAGGCACGGCAGGGGAGTCGGCGGGAAGTGGCAGGAGGGCGGATGGGGGGCAGCGGTGGGCACCGGGGCAGGGCGCGCTGACCTGTCCAGGGGCCCGGGTTGGGGGCAGTAATGATCCTGCCCACACTCTCCCGCCACGGCAGGAGCCACGCATCCTCGACACAGCCGCCATGGCAGGCCTTCGGGCTCCGTCTCCGGGACAGGCGGTGCAGGGCAAATTGGTATGCAGCGTCTGCCCCGTGGGCCCGAGAGAGCCTGCCCCGCAGGGCCAGAGCCCAAGGACGGGCTCAACACTCAGTCAAGGTGGGGTTGACGACGGCCAGACAACAGGGGAGGGAGGAGGGACAAGGGGGTCCCCACTTCCAGGAAAGCACAATAGCAGAGCCACTTACACGCTGGGGAGGGGGCTGTGCGGGGGTCCTCCCCCCTCCTGGGATTCAGAGGCGGGGGGCGGGGGCCAGCCGGGCGGGTGAGATGCGCAGAGAGGAAGGGACAGGGCGGATAAAGGCACGAGGTGGGGTTCCGGCCAGGCCAGGAGGGGACATGGGAGGGGTCTCGAGGGGGAACGGCTGGGCTTCTCCCAACTCCCTCCCCCTCTACCCGGGGCAGGGAGCTCCGAGGCGGGATCCTGAACGCAGTCCTGGCCCCGCGGCGCCCCCCGCAGGGCCGACCCTCGGAGACCCAGTGCAGGGCCGGCTGGGGGGCGCCGCGCCCCTCACACCAACGCGTAGTCGAACTGCCCGCGCTCGAGCGCCTCCTTGTGGTCGGTCCAGGACGAGGCGGGCATGCGGCTGTAGGGGTCGAGCAGGATGCGCACGCAGCGCACCATCAACAGCACCAGCACCACGAGCAGGCAGAGCACGAAGGCGAACACTGTGCGCTGCTCCGCATCCAGGCCCGCGCCCACCGGGGGCCCCGTCGACGGCGGCAGGGGCTCCGGCGACAGCGTCCACGTCGCGCTCATGGCTCACATCGCCGCGCGCCCTGCGGAGGAGGGGACCCGCCCGGGGCGCCTGGGATGAGGCTGCGCCCTCCCTCCCGCGCCTCCTCCGCTTCGCCCCCTCCCGCCGCCGCCGCCGCCCCCCTTACCGTGCCCGACCCCATCCCCCGCCCGCGCCTCGGTCCCCGGGCTACGCCCATGCCTGGCCCGCCGGATCGCCGCCACCAGCACGCGGGGACCCAACTCTGGCCGTGCGCGCAGGTGGGGGCGCGGAGAGCCGGGAAAGGGAGCCGGCCCGGCCCGGGCCGCACACAACAGGTGCGAACGACCGGCCGCGGCCCGGGTGCGCGGCGTGGGGACGGTCCCCGCGGCCTCTGCCCCCCGCTCCCTTTGTTCTCGGCGGCCCGGGACCCCCTCCCCCACCGCCCCCGCCCCGGCGCGCCCCTCACCCTGGCTTCGACCCGGACGGGGACCGACCGCCCGGCGGCCGCGCTCTCTCCGGGACCCCGGCGCCGGCTCCGCGTTCGGCCTCTCCCCGGCAGCGGCGGCGGCGGCCCGGGCTCCGACTCAGCCCACCCCACCCGCCCCTGGAGCGGCGGAGACCGAGGCAGGCGAGCAGCGCGCGAGCCGGGCCGCCGCGGCTGTTCCCATGGCGACGGGGGCGGGGCCGCCGCGGGGGGCGGGGCTGCGGGGGGCGGAGGCTGCGCAGGGAGCGGCGCGCGAGCCCGCGACCCCGCCCGGGCCTGCGGGAGGACGGAGCTCCATCCCCGGGGACCCGCGAGCACCCAAGACCTCGCCAGGGCGTGGGCAGCTGCCACTCCCACCTCCACTGGCACCTCGGCCCCCTCAGCCTGCCCTGTGCCTGCATTCTCCTCTGTGATAGACCCCACTCCAGACTCCGTTTGTGGGGGGACCTCAGTGTCCCTAAAACACTCATATGGGCACTCAAGCTCCCCTGGCCCTGGGGACCTCAATTCTCAGAGAGCTCAGGCAGGTCACTGGGATGAGTAAGTCCCCCTAGTTTTGTCTGTCACGGGCCTTGTCTTCCAACCCAGGGTCCAGCCCTGGGCAAGGCGTCCACCCACTGCGGCTGCAGTTCCTCGCTCGACCTTGACCGCCTCCCAGAGCAGCCGCCCGCTCCCACCCCCACCCTCGCCCCGGCCACTCCCGCGCCAGAGAAGACACTTCAGACTCCGGAGCTGCTCTTCTGCAATTCGGTGTTTTATTCTTTCCAAATCTCGGGCTTACGCACAGAATGGAAGAGCACTGTTAAAATAAAAAATGGACCTAAAGTGGCTTAGCTGACGTGGCCAGCGGGCCACTGAGCAGTAGGTCCCGGGTCCCACCCTGCTGTGGAGGGAGTCCCTGGGCCCTGGGGCCTCTTGGCACTGGGTGGCCTGTGTGCACCCCAGGTGACCAGGCACCGGGACCCCTGCAGGGCAGAGCAACAGGGCAGGGGCCGGGCCTGGGGGGAGTGTCTCCAGCTGCCAGGCACCCGCAGCAGCCCGTTGTCCCCTCCCCGGCCAGCTGGTCTTGCAGCTCTTCTGGCAGAGCTGGGGGCAGAGCCCGCAGTCTTGTTCCCAGAGGTCTGGAGTTGCTGCAGGGGGTGTCGTGGTGCCTCTGTGCCTGATGACCCAGCCCGGGGCTCCCTGGCTGTGGCACCGCACTCAGAGGATCTGCTCGGTGCTGGAGGCTGAGATGTCCAGGAGCCGCCAGGCCGCGTAGGGGTTGAGCTCGTCCTGGTCTCGGCAGAGCGCCCACACGTACAGCATCCGCAGCACCTTGTCCTGCAGGGTGGGGTGGGAAGGGTGCCGTTGAGAGGGGTGAGACAACCCAGGCGGCTCTGGGAGGGGCCAGGCTCTGTGGGGCAGGAGCCACCGGCAACCTCCCCCGGGGCTGGGAGGAGAGGCCAGCACAATTGCCTAGACTCAGGAACCACTCAGGCCTCGGTAAAAAAAAAAAAAAAAAAAAAAGACAGGTCTGCTGGTCTCCAACCTCCCTCAACCCCAAACTCTGGCCCAGGAGTTTCTCTGCATCCCCACCCAGTCCCAGGGCTTCGGGGCTCTGAGCTGGGGTCCCTGCCGGATGGCCACACACAGATCTTGGGGACAGGCGGTGCCGTCTGCCCGCCCCGTCCCGCTCCACACTCACCGGGTCGCCCTCCACCACCTCGCCTTTAGGGTTCCGGACCACCATCACCAGCTGCGCCTGGAAAGTGATGATGAGCACCGGCCCCGGCTCCATCATCTTGCCCATGGCCAGCTGCAGAGGGGCCGAGAGGGGTGGGCCTCAGAGGATGGCCCTGCTGGGAGAAGGCTCCAGCACCAGGCCCTCCCCGTGGGCCCTGCCTCTCAGACCAGGCCCAGGCTTCCCTTGAGACCCTCCCCTGGGAGAAGCCCAAGACCTCTCGGATGAGCACATGGCCCCCAGCCCCTGGCAAGGCCACCTCCTGGGCCCTGTCTGGGCCATAGTTCCCAGCCCCGATGGTGGCCCGGGCCCCTACTGCGAGAGGTGCTTACGTCAATGTTGTCAATGTCTAGGATGCGAGAATGGAACTGGAGACCCAGCGCCTTGGCCTGCTGGATGGGGTAGGCCAGCTGGCTGTAAGTCTGCAATGAGAGGCCGACACGTCTGCGTGATGCCGCCAGGACAGGCGCCACGCCACACAGAGCTGCTGCCCACATGCCCTGGCGCCCTGCCGCCAGCCAGCAATGGCAGAGGCCAAGAACCCAAGTCCAAGTGGGAAGGCAGGTGCCACCCACTTACTGGCCCAGATCACACATTTCCCTCTCCTGGGAACCACACTCTATCCAGCTGACCCAATGAAAACAGGATTAATCAGCAAAGTGGGTGATTCTCTTGGAACAAAATCCCAAATCCACTCCCAGAGCTAAGCTGGCGGCCCCTTGGCTGATCTTTAATACTTCCATATTCACCACACTCTGAACCTTGGCCTGAGATCAAACGCCTCTTCTAGGATCTGTCCTCAGCCCGAGGCTGCCTCTGTCACTGACCAGCCCCCAGTGTCACCCTCAACCCCCTTGCGCCTGTGCCAGGCACAGGAAGCAGCCCCCAAGACACGTTTTCACTGGAGGTTTCTCTGGGCTTGGCATGAAACCATGAGATGTTCCGATAGCATCTACTTTTTATGGAAATGACTGATCCGCGGAGGGGAGGAAAAAAAAAACCCAGAGCCAATCCTACTTGTTCGGTTTCTTAAAGGTGACATTTTAAAAACACTTCTGTGGATGTGGCCGCAGCTTCAGCTGTTTCCAGGGCACCAGCAGCTCCCCGGCAAAGCGAGCCGGCTGTGGCGCAATGGTCCCAAGGTAAAAACAAAACAAAAAACCAAAAAAAAAAAAAAAACAAAACACCAAAACAAAAAAAAAACACCAAAAAAAAAAAAAAAAATCTACACCGAAACTCATAAATGCCTGCCGGATTAGTCACCATGCAGGGGAGTATTTAAAAAGAAAATCTGACATCTTCTCCTCTGCTTTTTCCAAGTTGTTTATGAGCTGGGTGCAGAATAGAATTAGCCAAGAAACATTCTGGATCGCTTAATACGAAGAAGCCAGGGAAAGAAACACACAGGTCGGGGAGCGAATAGGGTGAGATGAGGTGGCCTGAGGAGACGGGAGCTGGGAGCCCCACGGGGATGGACTGGGGCAGGGATAGGGAGGCTGCCAGGGATGGGGCAGATAGCTGGACCGGACCCCAGGTATGCGGTGCTGCTGGTGGCCCCCGAACCCCAAGCTTTGACTCCGAGAAGCAATTGGGGCCTCATCAGGACACACAGCTCCTTCCTGTGCGGGAAGACTATGGCTGTTTTGTTTGGATCTATGTTTCAGGATCGTGTCGTGAGGGCAGCTAATGGGTCCGAGAAACTCGGCAGGCCCTGGAGGCTCCCCAGGGCCTGGGGCGGGGCACCCAGTGCCATAACCTCACCTGCACCCCCATAGGTGGCGGCCCCGGGTCACCGATGAAAGCTCCCCCCACCCTTCCAGGGGCTGTTTGGTTACCAGGGTTACCTCTGCGGGTTCCCTCTGGCCCGAGGCCAGCACTGCCCTGGTTTCTGTGATCACACTTCATTCTCACGACTCCTGGGAGGTGAGCACAGGACTCTGCTCTGGCCTGGGAAGTGGGGTGGGTGACGCCTTCAAACCCCACTTGGCTCCCAGCCCCCATAGTCATGTGGGAGACCCACACTCTCCTTGACCCCCTGCCCCAGCATGCACCCCAGGCCACTGCAGCCACCAGAAACAGGGCAGTCAGGCCCCCGAAGACCTCATTTTGCTTCACGGCTGCAATCACCTCTCCTGCGACTCTCTTTCACTAAAATTATTATTTCCTTTGTATTTTTTTTCCAGACAGTCTCGCTCTGTCACCCAGGCTGGAGTGCAGTGGCGCAATCCCGGCTCACTGCAACCTCTGCCTCCTGGGTTCAAGCAGTTCTCCTGCCTCAGCCTCCTGAGTAGCTGGGACTACAGGTGTCCACCACCAGGCCTGGCTAATTTTTGTATTTTTAGTACAGATGGGGTTTCACCATGTGGGCCAGACTGGTCTCGAACTCCTGACCTCAGGCAATATGCCCACCTCAGCCTCCCAAAGTGCTGGGACTACAGGCGTGAGCCAACACGCCCGGCCTATCATTTCCTTAGTGACAGTGTCTTGCTCTGTCACCAGGCTGGAGTGCTGTGGTGCGATGACTCACTGCAGCCTTGACCTCCTGGGCTCAAGTGATCCTCCCACCTCAGCCTCTCTAATAGATGGGACAACAGGTGCCTGCCACCATGCTTGGCTCATTTTTTTCTTTTTTGGAGACAGAATCTTGCTCTGTTGCCCAGGCTGAAGTACAGTGGCACGACCTTGGCTCACTGCAACCTCCGCCTCCTGGATTTAAGCAATTCTACTGCCTCAGCCTCCCCAGTAGCTGGGATTACAGACATGCACCAGCACGCCTGGCTAATTTTTTTATTTTAGTAGAGATGGAGTTTCACCATGTTGCCCAGGCTGGTCTCGAACTCCTGACCTCAAGTGATCCGCCTGCCTCGGCCTCCCAAAGTGCTGGGATTACAGGCGTGAGTCGCTGCGCCCGGCCACTGGGCTCATTTTAAATTTTTTTGTAGAGACGGCATCTTGCTGTTTCCCAGGCTAGTCTTGAATGCCTGGGCTTAAACGCCTTGGGCTGCTGGGATTGAAGGCATGGGCCACAGCGCCCAGACCTAACCAAAATTATTTTAAGATTGGAGGAGAAAAAAAAGGCCCAGTAAAATTGGCGGCTTTGTGATCTCTCACAGGCCCAGGGGACACCCCCAGCCAGCCATCTCTTAGACACCAGCCCAGAAAAGGATTCTCCCTAACCGAGTTTACAGTCTGGGAGCAAAGGACTGGCGGGTGACCCGGTGTCCAGCCTGAGAGCCCAGATGTGTAACACGCTGAGGAATGGAAGGTCGGGGCGGGCGGTGTCAGGCTCTCGGAGGGTGAGACGTGAGGACCCCCCCACAAGGAGCCCAGGTCCTGCCTGTCGGGAGCTACCCTAACGGAGCCACCGAAATGGAACTTCTCCATGGTGATTTTTTAGGCCTTAAAAAAAAAAAAAAAGGAAGTACTCACAGCTTCATAGCACCAGTCTTTGAGAATGTCAAGCTCTCCAGAAATCATGGCCTAAAAAGGAAGGGGAAAATAAGCACCAGAACGAGAGTGGGCTTTTCAGGCAGCAGGCGAGGTCCTAGGAACATTCTCCAGTGGTGCGGGGGGTTTCCTTGGACACCCCCAGCTGCCACCTGTGGGGCACAGGTGGAGCTGTGGCACTGGATGTCCCTCCCCAGGCCCGTCCCTGCTGGTGTGAGTGCCTGGCTCTGGCCTGGGCACAGGCGGAGGGCAGCCTGCGGATGACCACCCAGGAGGCACCCCGGGGGGGACCCCGTGGAACCGGAGGTCTGGCTGGGGACCCAGCTTTCAGCCTGGTCAGGAATCCGAGCCAGGGAGATGAGGACCCACACTCTGGCTCCCGCAGTGAGCCCATGTCCTCTGTCCCCCGCGGGACCACGTTTCGGACTGCAAGGCCCACCATGGGACCGGCTGCCTCCTAATGGCTGGGGGCAGCGAGAGGGAGGGTGGGCTACAGGGGGCGGGACTGGGCTGGGAGCTGCTTCCACAGGATCCCAGAGCCTGGGCCGGATCCGATGCGGGGGAGGGAGGCGCCTGAAGCGGGGAGAAGAGCGGGAAGGCGCCGGATGCTGGTGGTGAAAACTGTGAGCGGCAGGGGGCGGGTGGCCAGAACACTCGGCTCCCACCACCCAGCCCGGAAGGCGCCGCGTGCTCAGGCTGCTGTTCTGGGGCATGGCGCCCATCTGCACCGCCTCCCAGCCCTGCCTGAAGTGGCGGGAAGGATACGGGAAACTGGAGGAGGAAGGGGACGTTGGGCGGCGGCCAGCGGGGCCGAGGATGGAGAGTCCCATGAACGGCCTTCCAGAGGCCTGGCCCGACTGGGCCGAAGGTGTCCAGGCTCCTCCTGCATCCTGGGGGCTGCAGAGAGGCAGAGGCAGCAGGGAAGACAAGAGGCCGCCGACCTCAGGGAGAGGCTTGTAGGGGGCGGGCTGCAGCATAACCCTGAGCAAGATACCCTCATCTATAAGCCCAACGAGGGTCTGGTTGCCAGGGACGGCACCGTGAGGGAACCCCCTTGGCTGCAGGTCTGGGTCAGAGGTGGCCTGGGGCCAGCTCTGATGTCTGAGGACGGACGCCCACTTCTCCCAAGGGGCGAGGGGCTCCAGGCACCTGAAATAAACTCTAGACTCCAGCAGCTGCTCCCAGCAACCTCAAGGGAACAACAGCCTCAGGCAGGAGGAGTGAGGGAAACGGCACCTGGAGGCACTGGAGGTGCCAGGAAGGCCCAGGAAGGGCTTCGGGCATAGCTCGTGGGGCAGCTGCAGCCAGGCAGGAGCCCGTGTGCAACCAGCCTCCTCAGAAAACAGCCTCGGCAGCGGAGTTCCCTGGCAGCACCCAGGGTGCCGGCTGGGGCGGGGGAGGTGGTGGAGCCAGGACCTGCCACCTGGGAGGGTTCCTGGGGGCGCGGCACCCACCTCCAGGACATTGGGGATGATGTCGTTCTCGCACTGCTTCAGAAACCGGTCCTTGTCAAAGGCTGGGTCCACCCGGAGGATCTCTGTGAGCACCTCCGACATCTCTGTCTTGGAGAACAGGCCCCCTGCAGGGAGCGGAGCCGGGAGTTTAGGGAGGGCCAGGGACCCCACCCCACCACCAGCCTTCGGGGTCCGGGGATGACTCACTCACCCAGCAAGTCGGTGACCTTGTCCGTAAGGGCCCGGGATGCCCGGATGAACGCGTTGTCGCTTTCATCATACTTCATCTTCATCTCGAAGAACCCTGTGGATGACAGGGCAGGTGCTGGAGAAGGGGCCCCTTCCAGAAACACGCCCCTCCCTCACAGCTTCCAGGGGCTCTCTGTGGCCCCTGCGGGATCCACCCTGACGGGTGGGGTCAGGGAGGGGACGGCTGTGGGCCTGCATCCTCATCTGTGCTTGGGGACCGCTGCCTGCCCACCTACCTGGCCAGGCGCAGAGGCACCTCAGCTGCGGCCCTAGCGGGGCTGTGTAAGTTATGGGCCGCCACCCCGCTGGCTGTTGCTTTCACTACAAAGGAAACACAGGCCTCTAGCAGTCCGCACAGGACAAGGGACAGGGGCCTGCGGCTCATTTCGGGGCCCTGACTGTGCTTATGAGGGCGCGCCTGGCTTCTGGCGGCAGAATGTACACCGCACCATCAGGTGACTGCAAAGAAGTGACTGGCCCACTCTGACCCTGGCCTCCTCCTCTGCAAAATGGGGCTCTGTCTTGTGCCCAATGCAGGATCACCCTGCGGTCCGCCGACTGCCCGGGACACGGTCACCTGCCCTCCGAGACACCCACACTCACGGTTAAACACCACGTTGTTCTCCTTGAAGTCCTTCCACTGCTGGTACCACTTGGAGTCCTTGTGCAGCACCACCCCCAGGGCCTCCCTGGGGAAGAGAGTGGGCGCTGGGGTGAGCGGCGGCGCTGGGGCCACCCTGTGCCCTCCTGTGGCTGCAGGGAGGGGCAGCAGAGGACAGCAGGCAGCTGAGACCTCAAACCTAGGGGCTCTGAGGACCCCGCCCTTACCTCTCACCCTCAAATTCGAGGGAGCCGGGAACCTTGGGCAAAAGGCAAACTCAAGAAACGGACCCAGGAGGGAACCATTGGTGGGCGCCCGAAATAGACAGCAGTGAAAGCTGCCCAAAATGGGGGCAGCGAGGGCCACAGGCTGGCACCTACTCATTTGGCTCAAACACTTTCTCCTCCTTGAACTTCTCTCCTGCAAACTCCGTTCTCTTCCGGAGTCGCTGGGGCCTCCGGTAGGGCCCGGTCTGCCCCAGGACGCTGTCGTCAATTTCCTTCTTCACCGACTCCACCCCCTGCGAGGGAGGCACAGCGGGGCTGGGGTGGGTGTCTGGGGTTCAGCCGCCCCAGGCTGCACGCCCTGGCCCAGGCCTGGGCTCACCTGGGAGAGGGCTCTGAAGGCCGCCGTCCTGCCCAGCTTCTCCCCACCTTTGGATACCGACTCGGCTGACTGCTTGGCTGTCTTGGCTGCTTCTTCCACACCCTCCTTGATTTTCCGGCCCAGATCACTTTTACTGACTTCATGAAGGCTCTACTGAGACAGACACAGAGAGGCGGCATTGGCACCGGCCCTGAGGGCAGGGGGTGGGCAGAAGGAATTAATTCCTGCCAGAGAGAAGGGCAGATCTGGCTCCCTGAGGCCGGCAGAGGCCTTCTGTGCTCCTGTGGTGCGCGGAACCCCCGGAGCCATGAGAACACCGCCATGGCTTCTGGGGTGCTGGCCCCTGGGCTCTGAGTGAGACGCTGGGTCAACTGGCCCCTCTCCAAAATGGGGAGGAGTCCTCTGGAGACCTGGGAACTGCCTGGCAGCAAGGATTCCCAAGGACGGGATCCCAGGGAAAGAAGGGCGGGCAGGGCGCCCCATGCTGGACAAAGTTGGACAGAATAGGCAACAGGAGAGCCCGCAGCACCCCAGGAATCCTCGCTCCTGCCTCTACCCTCGGGAGGCGGTGGACGCGGCCCCTCCCCTCCTATTTTTAGGCAGGAAAAACATTTTCATGTTCTCCTCGAGTCCTGGCTAGTAGCACTTACTGCTGCCGACTTACTGGGTCAACTGTCATGCAAGGTTCCCAGTCTGACCTCACCCTGCGTGTGCCCAGAACTCCTGAAACCTTCACGAGGGTGGCAGCACGCCCCATGCCACCCACTGCTGCCAAGCCGCCCCCACCCAGGATCCCACTCTTCCTCCAGCCTCCAGCGGCCGGGGGACTTCGATGGCCCCAGCAGCTCCAGGCAGGCATGGCACTGTTACCTCCTTCACGGTGCCCGTCAGCTCCCCAAGCTTCTTCCGTAGCACCTCGCTCGTCCGCATGGTTTCTGACTCGATGGTTTTCTAGGTAAAGAGCATTGTGTCCTTTTTTTTTTTTTTTTTTTTTGAGATGACGTCTCACTCCGTTGCCCAGACTGGAGTGCAGTGGCATGATCTCAGCTCACTGCAACCTCCTCCACCCAGGTTCAAGTGATTTTCCTGCCCTACCTTCCCAAGTAGCTGGGATTACAGGGCCCGCCACCATGCCTGGCTAATTTTTGTATTTTCAGTAGACAGGGTTTTACTACGTTGGCCAGGCTGGTCTCAAATTTCTAACCTCAAGTGATCCACTTGCCTCGGCCTCCCAAAGTGCTGGGATTACAGCCGTGAGCCACTGTGCCTGGCCAAGCATTGTGTCTTTAAGTCTGTGTGTTCTGACACGGCAGTGACATTTCTCTTATAGCCAAAGGCCCAAGAGGCATTTTCTCAGCAGCCCCTCGGTCCCCGCACCTGCCAGCATGCGCTGCCTCCAGGGCCCCTGGCTGCCCATATGGCTTGGATTGAGGGTCTCCGCAACGGTGAGCTCCGTGCCCAGAGGCCGGCAGACTTGGGCCCCTGCTTGGCAGCTACCACCTGAGAACATGAGGCCCAGCCTTCGCCTTTCACTCAGTGGTAGGAGGTGGCCTTGCTTGTCATCACTGTGCCCCTCATCCAGCCTCCAGCCACCACAGCTTGGTCTTACGTCTCCCGCCCCATCCATCCCACTCCAAACTCAGCCTGCTCTGTCTTCAGATGGCCCCTGCATTCATGATAAAGAAGGGCTGGGCATGTGAGCTGTAGTCCCAGCTCTTTGGGAAGCTGAGATGGGAGGATCACTTGAGCCCAGGAGTTCGAGACCAGCACAGGCAACATGGAGAGACCCTGTCTCTAGAAACATAAAAAAATTAGCCAGATGTGGTATCCCATGCCTTTAGTCACAGCTACTCAGGAGGCTGAGGTGGGAGAATCACCTGAACATGGGAAGGTCAGGACTGCAGTAAGCTGTGATCACACCACTGTACTCCAGCCAGGGTGACAGAGCAAGACCCTGTCTCAAAAAACCAAACTAGGCTGGGCACGGTGGCTCATGCTTGTAATCCCAGCACTCTGGGAGGCCAAGGTGGATGAATCACCTGAGGTCAGGAGTTCAACACCAGCCTGGCCAACGTGATGAAACCCCATGTCTACTAAAAACACAAAAATTAGCCGTGCGTGGTGGCACACGTCTCTAATCCCAGCTACTCGGGAGGCTGAGGCAGGAGAATCGCTTGAACCCAGGGAGGCAGAGGTTGCAGTGAACTGAGACCGAACCACTGCACTCCAGCCTCGGTGACAGAGCGGAACTCCATCTCAAAAGAGAAAAACAAAAAACAAACAAAAAAAAACACAAACTAAACCAAACCAAACCAAATTCCACGGGTCCCGTGGCAGGTGCATCTCTGAGGCTCAGCACTCATTGCTAAGATGGGACACGGTACCCGCCTCGCAGGGCCCTTACAAATAAAGGAACGCAGAGCCATTCCCAGAAGCCAGGGCTTGGCAACTGCTCAAGAAAAGAAGTCACAATTAATAATCACAGGCTGGGAGCAGTGGCTCACACCCGTAATCCCAGCACTTTGGGAACCTGAGACGGGCAGATCACTTGAGGCCAGGAGTTTGAGAACAGCCTGGCCAACATGGTGAAGAAACCCCATCTCTACAAAAAGAAATACAGGGCTGGGCACGGTGGCTCACGCCTGTAATCTCAACACTCTGGGAGGCCAAGGCAGGTGGATCATTTGAGGTCAGGAGTTCAAGGCCAGCCTGGCCAACATGGTGAAACCCTATCTTTACTAAAAATACAAAAATTAGCTGGGTGGTAGTGGTACGTGCCTGTAATCCTAGCTACGCAGGAGGCTGAGGCAGGAGAATTGCTTGAGCCTAGGAGGCAGAGGTTGTGGTGAGCCAAATCGTACCACTGCACTCCAGCCTGGGCAACAGAGTAAGACTGTCTCAAAAAACAACAACAACAAATCAGCTCGGTGTGGTGGCGGGCGCCTGTAATCCTAGCTACCTTGGAGGCTGACGCAGGAGAATCATCTGAACCCAGGAGCCAGAGGTTGAAGTGAGCCAAGATGGCGCCACTGCACTCCAGCCTGGGTGACACAGCAAGACTCCATCTCATAAAACAAAACAAAACGAAATAAAATAAAATAAAATAAAACAAAACAAAATAAAATAAAATAAAATAAAATAAAATATCAAGGCCGGGCGCGGTGGCTCAAGCCTGTAATCCCAGCACTTTGGGAGGCCGAGATGGGCGGATCACGAGGTCAGGAGATCGAGACCATCCTGGCTAACACGGTGAAACCCTGTCTCTACTAAGAAATACAAAAAATAGCCGGGCGAGGTGGCAGCGCCTGTAGTCCCAGCTACTCGGGAGGCTGAGGCCGGAGAATGGCGTGAAGCCGGGAGGCGGAGCTTGCAGTGAGCTGAGATCCGGCCACTGCACTCCAGCCTGGGCGACAGCGCCAGACTCCGTCTCAAAAAAAAAAAAAAGAAATAAAATATCAGCGCCATCACCCAGTTTCCACCCGGCTCCACTCAGAGGGCTACAGCTGGGAGCTCTCAGGAGTGCTGCAGCCCAAAGCTGGTGTGCATGAAGGGCCTGGGGGCCTGTGAAGATGCGGGTGCTGGCCTGGCAGTTTAGGAGGGTGTGAGCCTCTGCGCTGCTCATCCCCTCCCAGGAGCAGCCACTGCTGCTGGTCTGGGGACCATGCTTCAAGCTGTACAGAACGCTGCATGGTTGCATGGCAGAACCCAGAGGCCTGGAGACCCGCTCCTGTCCCCTGGCTCCCTCTCACTAGTGCATCAGAGCAGTGACCTCACTTCCTCACAAGCCACCCTGTCCCCAGCCGTCCAGCTCTGAGCTCCTCTGGCTGTCCCTGGCCTGGAGAAACCCTGGCCCTGGAAACAAACATGTCAACCAAGGAAAGTAAGAAGCAAAGGGGCCTAATGCGGTGGCTCACGCCTGTCAACCCAGCACTTTAGAAGGCTTAGGAGGGCGGATCACTTCTGGTCAGGAGTTCGAGACCAGCCTGGCCAACATGGTGGAACCCCGTCTCTACTAAAAATATAAAAATTAGCTGGGCGTGGTGGTGCCTGCCTGTAATCCCAGCTATTTAGGAAGCTGAAGCAGGGGAATCACTTGAACCTGGGAGGCAGAGGTTGCAGTGAACCAAGATCGCGCCACTATACTACAGCCTGGGTGGGGGAAAAAAAAGCAGCAAAGAAACTCACGTATTTCCTTCTGGCCTCCTGGAGCACGTCTGATTCTTCTAGCCTTCTGGCCTCGTCACGGAATTTTTTTATACTTTCTTTCATTTCTTTGTTTTTGGCTAATTCTTGTTTGACATTATCTAGCAAGCCGGACAGAAAGCCTTTTCTGTTTCCAGAAGAATATGATTTGGACTAGAAAGAATATACAAGAAAAAAAATTTAAAGAACATACTAGAAGAACATACAATGAACTGCCCCACAGAGGGACTCTGAGGGATTTTTCTAAATGTTTTCTTTTCTGTAGATATACATTTAATGATGATTAGCTATCTCTTTTATAATAATAATAAGACAAAGAAACAGCAGGTAATAAAAGGATGTATATCCAGACAATAGGATATTATTCAGTGCTGAAAAAAAATGAGCTCTCAGCCAGGTGCAGTGACTCACACCTGTGATACCAGCACTTTAGGAGGCTGAGGAGGGAGGATTGCTTGAGGCCATGAGTTTGAGACTAACCTAGGCAACAGAGCACCCTATTTAAAAAACAGGCCGGGCGCGATGGTTCACGCCGTAATCCCAGTACTTTGGGAGGCTGAGGTGGGCAGATTACCTGAGGTAAGGAGTTTGAGACCAGCCTGGCCAAAATGGTAAAACCTCATCTCTACTAAAAATGCAAAAGTTAGCCAGGCATAGTGGTGTGTGCCTTTAGTCCCAGCTACTCAGAAGGCTGAGGCACAAGAATTGCTTGAACCCGAGAGGAAGAGGCTGCAGTGAGCCAAGATTATGCCACTACACTCCAGTCTGGGTGACAGAGCGAGACTCCATCTCAAATAAAATAAAATAAAATAAAATAATTTTTAAAAAAGATTGGGCGCGGTGGCTCATGCCTGTAATCCCAGCACTTTGGGAGGCCGAGGCAGGGGGATCATGAGGTCAGAAGATCGAGACCATCCTGGCTAAGACGGTGAAACCCCATCTCTACTAAAAATACAAAAAATTAGCCGGGTGTGGTGGCGGGCACCTGTAGTCCCAGCTACTTGGGAGGCTGAGGCAGGAGAATGGCGTGAACCCAGGAGGTGGAGCCTGCAGTGAGCCAAGATCGTGCCACTGCTCCAGCCTGGGGGACAGAGCGAGACTCCATCTCAAAAATAAATAATAATAATTAAAAAAAAAAAAACAAGAAATATGCTCTCAAGCTGTGAGAAGACATAGAAGAACCTTAAATGTATATCACAGTAAGTGAAATAAGCTAATCTGAAAAGGCTACATACTGTCTGATTCTAACTATAGAACATTCTGGAAAAGGCAAAACTCTGGAGACAGTAAAAGATCAGTGGTTGCCAGCGGTTGGCAGGGAGAGGGTGAGATGAGTGGGGGCAACACAGAAAAATTTTAGGGCAGTGAAACGACTATTATGATACTGTAATCATGGCCACACAGAGAACCTACACCACCAAGAGGGAACCAGAAGGTAAACTATGCGTTTGTTAATAATAATGTATCAACATCCAGTCAATTGTAACAGATGCGCCACACTAATGCAGGAGGTGAAGAATAGAAAACTGTGTGCTGGGTGGGAGAGGAGGCGCATGGCAACTCTTTGGACATTCTGTTCGATTTTTCTGTAAACCTAAAACTGCTCAAAAAGATAAAGCCTTGTAAAAGCAAATCAAGGCTGGGTGCGGTGACTCACGCCTGTTATCTCAGCACTTTGGGAGGCCAAGGTGGGCGAATCACTTAAGGTCAGGAGTTCCAGACCAGCCTGACCAACACAGGGAAATTCCGTCTCTACTAAAAATACAAAAATTAGCTGGGTGTGGTAGTGGGTGCCTGTAATCCCAGCTACTCGGGAGGCTGAAGCAGGAGAACTGCTTGAATATGGGAGGCGGAGGCTGCAGTGAGCCGAGATCACGCCACTGTACTCCAGCCTGGGCGACGGAATGAGACTCCATCTCAAAAAAAAAAAAAAAAAAAGGCAGGCTGGGCGCAGTGGTTCATGCCTGTAATCCCAGCACTTTGGGAGGCCCAGGTGGGTGGATCACTTGAGGCCAAGAGTCCAAGACAAGCCTGGCCAACATGGTGAAACCTTGTCTCTACTAAAAATACAAAAATTAGCCAGGTGTGGTGGTGAGTGCCTGTAGTCCCAGCTACTGAGGAGGCAGAGGCAGGAGAATTGCTTGAACCTGGGGGTGGAGGTTGCAGTGAGCCGAGATCTTGCCACTGTACTCCAGCCTGGACGACAGAGTGAGACTCTGTTTCAAAAAACAAAACAAAACAGAGAAACAGTTTAATGAATGATCATACGATAATCAAATCAGGGGGAAGTGGCCACCTGTGGTCAACTTTTCCACAGCTGTGTTGGGTATACCAGCTCCAAGTGGGATCCCCTCCCTGGCTCCTGTCAAGCTACAAGAGAAAGCCGCATCCAGCCTGGTGCTCAGGTGTGGAGTCACACAGCTGTGGTTCCAGCTACTCAGGAGGCTGAGGTGGGAGGATCACTTAGGCCCAGGAGTTCAAGGCTGCAGTGAGCCGTGATAGTGCCACTGCACCCCAGCCTGGGCCACAGAGTGAGACCCTGTCTTTAAAAAAAAAAAAAAAAGCCCAGTGCTGCTCCCCAGGACAGGTGGCCAGGCCTCCTGTCAGCAGGCTGCAGTCCCATTCAGATGCCACCCTGGCTAGCCTTTCTCCAGGGGAAGCCCAAGTTCTAAGTAAGACCATCCAGGATCACACAACCTTATGGCAGCCCTACCAGAGACTCTTGGGCTACAAACCATGGGAGTGTGTGTGTGTGGCGGGGGACTGGACAAGTAAGGGAAGAGTCACAGGTCCTGTCCCACACCCACGATGGCCCCAGAACAGGACTGGAGAGGGAGGTAGCTGCCTGCGAGGAGGCAGCTGAGCTGAGGCTCTGGGCGCGCAGAGAGAGAGAGAGAGAGAGAGAGAGGGAGAATGTGCGCGCTGCCTAAAAGTACCGATCTGGGGAAGGGAGTCAGGTTTTGGGCTTCTGTCCTCATGATGCTGAGACACCAACAGAAGCACAGTTGAAGGGGAGTGACCAGGATAAACTGAGTTCTGGGTGTGACGAGGTGACTCTACCAATGATCAAAGGGCTATCTTCCAGGAAAGGAAATAGCCATGCTTGGTGAGGCACCCACTGGCAGAGGTCACAGGGAAGCAGAATTCAGTTCAATACAAGGGTCTCCTCCAAGCATTACAGCCAACACAACGGGCTATTCTGACAGCACCTTATCCCCTCACGACATCAAGCAAGAGGCAGGTCAAGTGTTTCTGCGACCGAGAAGGCCAGGCACGCTGGGATCTGTCATTCAGAAGGCCCCAGACACACAAGGCCCACCACTGAGATGGTGTGAGCCACCTCCACCGCCCCACAACCTCCCTCCTGCCAATGGGATCGGAATTTTCAGGCCTCCCCTGTGTCTGCTGGCCTGAGCATCCTGAGTCACTCACCAGTGGCAGCTCTCCGCCCGGCCGGCGCATCTGATAGGTCGACCCGTGGAGTAGGTTGTGGCTGGAAAGGAATTGGATTCCACTGGCGAGGCATCTCTAATGGGGGGAAGAGACGAGAAAGATCCATTCTAATAAGAGGCTGACCAAGAAGTAAGCAGACCACACACAAAACAGCAGGGGTCGCCTGCGACTCACTGGCCATTTTTTTTTTTTTTTTTTTTTTGAGACAGAGTCTCAGTCTGTTGCCCAGGCTGGAGTACAGTGATATGATCTCGGCTCACTGCAACCTCCACCTCCTGGGTTCGAGCAATTCTCCTGCCTCAGTCTCCTGAATAGCTGGAATTACAGGTATGCACCATCACACCTGGCTAATATTTGTATTTTTAGGAGAGAAGGGTTTTTGCCATGTTGGCCAGGCTGGTCTTGAACTCCTGACCAAGTGATCCACCCCTCTCCCAGTCTTCCAAAGTGCTGGGATTACAGGTATGAGCCACCGCACCTGGCCTCATTGGCCAATTTTTATCTTATGCCTGATGTGTGCCGGGCACTCTGTAATCTTCCCAAAGTCTGAGAAGCAAGTAGAAGCTGGTAGAAAGAGAAAATGCTGTGTGTGTACCTCCAGGGCCTATATCTATCCTCGTGCCCCTGAAACTGGGGGAAAATAGACAGGTCCCAGGAAATGCCAACCCATGGCGGGGAAGAAGGCTAAATGTACCAGTACAATTTAATTTCTTAGTCTGAAAGTAGGCACTCTAAGCTTCTATGCTAGTGGCAAGCAGTCTTCTCTTGCGAGCCCACCCCATCTCTGCCAGCCTCCAAAGATGAGAGAACTGGATTTTCAGACAGAAACATCGATAATGTCCCCAGGGACAACTCTGGAATAAACCTACAATGTCCTCCTCAAGGGTTGGGCTATAAACAGAGTAATTTAGGGGAGTCACTCTGGGCAAAGACTTGGCTGACCTCATGTAAAAGGCACTTGCTGGCCGGGTGTGGTGGCTCACGCCTGTGACCCCAACACGCTGGGAGGCTGAGGCGGGTGGATCACCCAGCCAGGAGTTCGAGATCAGCCTGGCCAACATGGTGAAATCCCGTCTCTACCAAAAATACAAAAATTTGCCGGGCGTGGTGGCACACACCTGTAGTCTCAGCTACTTGGGAGGCTGAGGCAGGAGTATTGCTTAAACCCGGGAGGCAGAGGGTGCAGTGAGCCGAGATCGTGCCACTGCACTCCAGCCTGGGCGACAGAGCAAGACTCTGTCTCAAAAAAAAAAAATCAAATAAAAGTAAAAGGCAGTTTATTCTCCTACCAAATGATGAACTTTAAGTTCTGTGCAGACACTGAGCTGGTGGCTCATACCTGTAATCCCGATACTTTGGGAGGCTGAGGCGGGAGGATCATTTGAGCTCAGGAGTTTGAGACCGGCCTGGGCAACATAGCAAGACCCTGCCTCCACAAAAAACTGGGGGTTAAAAAAAAGCTCTGTGAAGGTCCTGTTCAACTCGGCACCTGAACCTGGTGTGTTGATGTCAAAAGACCAGGTACAACTTCTCCACCATTTCCACATTTCCTGGGCCGTTTTTCTCTCTGTTCTCTGCCTCCTACCTCTGAGAACCCATGGAACATCCCAAACTTACACAGGTGCCTACCATCTCCTGCATTTACTTGAGGATAACTTTTTTTTTTTTTTTTTTTTTTGAGACGGAGTCTCCCTCTGTCACCCAGGCTGGAGTAAAGTGGGATGATCTTGGCTCACTGAAACCTCCGCCTCCCGGGTTCAAGCGATTCTCCTGCCTCAGCCTCCCGAGTAGCTGGGATTACAGGAGCGAGACACCATGCCCAGCTAATTTTTTTGTATTTTTAGTAGAGATGGCGTTTTAGTAGAGACGGGATTTCACCATACTGGCCAGTTGATCTGGAACTCCTGACCTCAGGTGATCCACCTGAGGCTGAGGCAGGAGAATCGCTTGAATCCGGGAGGCAGAAGTTGCAGTGAGCCGAGATCGCGCCATTGCACTCCAGACTGGGCGACAAGAGCGAAACTCCGTCTCAAAAAAAAAAACAAAAAAACAAATAAAAAGAAGAAGAGGAAACGAAGAGCACGAGCAATTTGAAGTACTACTTTCTGAGTGCGCCTTACATGTCTTGACTCCCACTGCCCTGTGGACCTAAGAGCCTGCCAGGGCGTGAACCACCTCTCGCACGTCCACAATGAACGTTAGAAGAAACGAGACAAGAAATGCTCTCGGTAGCGGACCTGGCATTTAACCGAGAGCTGTGAAGTTCACGTTTTTTTTCCTTCCCCTCTACTTTTTTCCACGGGACGCCGCCGCCCTGGCTACCATTCACTCTCCTGTACACGTGGAGTCTGATCAGAGGGCGAAGGGTGATCAGCTCCCTCCCAGGCTCCGCGCATCGCCGCCCCCTGCCCGGTAAGCTCTGTCCCCGCCCTCAGGCCACGCTCTGTGCCCCCTGTCCTGGCCTCTGCTGACCCAACGTTCCAACCCTAAGCTTTCTACGGAGCCCAAGCAAGGGTCGCGAGGGCCAAGGGCCTGAGAAGAAAGCCTTGGTGGCCGAAGGCCCAGAAGACCCCTAAGCCCGCCCTGCCAGCACCGCACCGCCGCTCACCCGTGGACAGCGGCACCAGCCACTCCGCACCGCCGCCGCCGCCGCCATGTTGGAGAACCGTGTGACCTTCTCGCGGCGCGGCCCGGTTGCGTCATCCGCCGCTTCAGCCTAGAGTGGCGCAAACCTGAGACACGCCGGTCCGGCAGCGGGGTTTCGGGGAGGGAGAGCCCTGCGATTGGGTCCGTCATAGGGGCGGGACATTAAAAGGGTAGGTAATTCCTAGAGAGCTTGGCCTCTGATAGGGTAGTGTTTTGGAAGGACGGGGCCTGTGAGTGGCTGTGGGCCGGGGGACGGGCCCTCCTGGGAGGGTCAGATCTGTGATTGGGCGCGACTACGAAGGGGCGGAGCCCAAGGGCGGGGATTCCGTCACCTGCGGTAATTCCGCTACAGAACGCGCCGGGCGCTGGTGGCAGGCGGTACAGGCTCGTGGGTCCACCGACCACAAGAACGGATTCGATTGGATTCTGATTGACCGGCGGACCAGCTCGAGAGTAATTGTCTATGGCTGTCCCTGCAATGACTGACTGATTGACAATGACTGAGATACCAGCAAGTGAGTTGCTCCAGGAAAACGAAGGAGCCCACTCTTGTGCGGCGCTTTGGGAAGACGCCTGTTGGTTTTGACGCCGAATAAGAAGGGAAAGCTGAGAGTAGGCTGACTGTGGTCCAGTCCTACTTCGATTCAGTGTGAATTGACACTCTCTGACCCGAAGAAGCCCAGGCCTTTGTCATTTCAGCATCTCAGATGCTATTTTCCATTCGAAGAATGCCGCCACCAAGTGGCGGTATTTTAACATGGCCATGCAATCCGGTGATGAGGAGGGTTCGTCCCCTGGGAGAGTTAATATATGTTGCTGTTGCTGTTTACCTTATTGGAGCCGTTTTTTTGTTTTTCTGTTTTTTTAAGAACCAGAGCCTTGCTCTGTCACCCAGGCTAGAGTGCAGTGTCGTAATCTAACTCATGGCAGCCTCCAATTCCCAAGCTCAAGCGATCCTCCTGCCTCAGCCTCTGAGTCACTAGGATCACAGGCGTGAGCTACCCCGCCCAGTCCTTTTGCATTATTAACCTGTGATATGGGTTTACGAGACTTCATTCTTTTTTTTTTTTTTTTTTGAGACGGAGTCTTGCTCTGTCGCCCAGGCTGGAGTGCAGTGGCCGGATCTCAGCTCACTGCAAGCTCCGCCTCCCGGGTTCCCGCCATTCTCCTGCCTCAGCCTCCCGAGTGGCTGGGACTACAGGCGCCCGCCGCCTCGCCCGGCTAGTTTTTTTGTATTTTTTAGTAGAGACGGGGTTTCACCGTGTTAGCCAGGATGGTCTCGATCTCCTGGCCTCGTGATCCGCCCGTCTCGGCCTCCCAAAGTGCTGGGATTACAGGCTTGAGCCACCGCGCCCGGCCTGAGACTTCATTCTTTCAAAGGGAGGCAGCTTGGCCCCGGAGGGCATGCATTCCTGGCTTCTGGGCTGGACAGACCTGTGTTCTCCATCTCAGGAGCTCCCCCTCAAGGTGGGAGTAAGAGATGAGGGTTTCCACTCTGGCTTTGTTGGAGATGTCGTGATGCCAAGAGGAGCAAACTAAGCAGTTGGTGTACACAGGTGTGTTGCTGAGAATAAGGTCTGGGCTAGAAATATGGATTCTTAGTTGTGGTTGAAAGTACGGAGTTCGGCCGGGCCTAGTGGCTCATGCCTATAATCCCAGCACTTTGGGACACTGAGGCGGGAGGATCTCTTGAGCCCAAGAGTTCGAGACCAGCCTGGGCAACACTGAGAAACCGTGTCTCTACAAAAAGTACAAAAACTAGCTGGGCGTGGTGGCACACGCCTGTAATCCTAGCTACTCAGGAGGCTGAGGCATGAGAATCACTTGAACCTGGGAGGCAGAGGTTGCAGTGAGCCAAGATTGCTCCACTGCACTCCAGCCTGGGCAACAGAGCAAGACTCTGTCTCAAAAAAAGGAGAGGGCACTTTGGGAGGCCAAGGTGGGCGGATCATGAGGTCAAGAGATCGAGACCATCCTGGCTAACATGGTGAAACCCTGTCCCTACTAAAAATACAAAAAAATTAGCCAGGCATGGTGGCTGTAGTCCCAACTACTTGGGAGGCTGAGGCAGGAGAATGGCATGAACCTGGGAGGCACAGCGTGCAGTGAGCTGAGATCCTGCCACTGCACTCCAGCTTGGGTGACAAGCGAGACTCCGTCTCAAAAACAAAAAGAAGTGGGAGGCTGGCCACAGTGACTCACTCCTGTAATCCCAGCACTTTGGGAGGCCGAGGCCAGTGGATCACTTGAGGTCAGGAGTTCAAGACCAGCCTGACCAACATGGTGAAACCCCGTCTCTGCTAAAAATAAAAAATTAGCCGGGCATGGTGGTGCACGCCTATAATCCCAACTACCCAGGAAGCTGAGGCAAGAGAATTGCTTGAACCTGGGACATGGAGGTTGCAGTGAGCCGAGATCACACCATTGTACTCCAGCCTGGGCAACAAGCGTGAAACTCTTTCTCAAGGCGGGGCACGGTGGCTCATGCCTGTAATCCCAGCACTGTGGGAGGCTGAGGTGGGCAAATCATGAGGTCAGGGGATCAAGACCATCCTGGCTAACATGGTGAACCCCCGTCTCTACTAACAATACAAAAAATTAGCCGGCTGTGGTGGCAGGCGCCTGTAGTCCCAACTACTTGGGAAGCTGAAGCAGGAGAATTGCTTGGACCCTGTAGGCGGAGGTTGCAGTGAGCTGAGATCGCACCACTGCACTCCAGCCTGGGTGACAAAGCAAGACTCCATCTCAAAGAAAAAAAAAAAAGGAAGACGATCTGGAGGAACTTGGAGAAGGCAGATGGAAGCAGCAGAGGCGAGTGCTACACAGTTCAGGCAAGGCAAGAACAGAAATGTAGCCACCGCCATTTGCTTTTGCAATATGGAGGTCATTGGTGAGATGAGCAAGGGGGGTTTTGGTTGAGTGGTGGGCCTGGGAGGCAGATTTCAATGAGTGGAGATGGTTTTACAGATGGGTGCTGGAGCCAGCTTGCACTGACTCACAAGAGCCAGCTGGCACATCTTCAAGAATTCAAAACCTCTTGCTAAACACGGCCAATGTGTAAACAATTAATTGTATAAACTTATGATCAAATAGATTATATTAAAACAAATGTAATAAATACACAAAATTTATCACTTCCTAATTACGCTGCTACATGTTACTATTATCTATGCTTTTGAGGGTTTTTGTTTTTGTTTTGAGACAGAGTCTCACTCTATTGCCCAGGCAGGAGTGCAGTGGCACAAGCACAGCTCACTGTAGCCTCGACCTTCCAGGCTCAAGTGATCCTCCCGCCTCAACCTCCCCAGTAGCTGGGACTACAGACATGCACCATCACGCCCGACAGATTTTTGTGTTTTTTTTTTGTAGAGACAGGGTCTCTGTATGTTGCACAGGCTGGTCTCGAACTCCTGGGCTCAAGTGATCCTCCCACCTTGACCTCCCGAAGTGCTGGGATGACCAGCACAAGCCACAGAGCCTGGCTACTTTATAAATTTTTTGTAGAGACAGGCTGGGCGCGGTGGCTCACACCTATAATCCCAGCACTTTGGGAGGCCGAGGTGGGTGGATCACTTCAGGCCAGGAGTTTGAGACCAGCCCAGCCAATGTGGCGAAACCCCATCTCTATTAAAAATACAAAAATTAGCCGGATGTGGTGGTGCATGCCTGTAATCCCAGCTACTCCGGAGGCTGAGGCAGGAGAATCGCTTGAACCTGGGAGGTGGAGGTTGCAGTGAGCCAAGACTGCACCACTGCATTCTAGCCTGAGGGACAGAGCGAGACTCCGTCTCAGATAAGTAAATAAATAAATAATCTTTTTTGTAGAGATGGAGTCTTGCTATGTTGCCTAGTCTGGTCTCAAACTCCTGGGCTCACTCGATCCTCCCACCTTGGCCTCCCAAAGTGCTGGGGTTATAGGCACGAGCCACTGCACCTGGCTGATCTTGGAGTTATTCACATATATGATGTCTGTGTGCTGGAAATACTATATTATGTGAGTCACTGCATTGTGTACCAATTCTGTTTGATGATGCCATGTTTGTAGCTTGCAATCAGCTACAAGCAAATCAACCACAAGTGGTGGGAGAATTTACACCACAGGAATTGGCAAACACTCCAAGTCAGGAGCTCTTTGATTGGTTTGTTTCTCTGGTGAGCCAGTTATTAAACATTTCACCAGCAATGAGAATGCAGGGACACAGGACACAGACTCTTCCCAGGAATATTCACTGTACACAGAAGGTGAAATGATGGCAGCTGGAAGAACATATGGGAAGGAGGGAGGGTGCTTTGTTTCCCCAACTTTTTATTTTGCAAAATTTCAAAGCTACAAAAAAATTGCAATCGTATATGGGGCTGGACGTGGTGGCTCACACCTGTAATCTCTGCACTCGGGGAGGCCGAGGTGGGTGGATCGCCTGTGGTCAGGAGTTCGAGACCAGCCTGGCCAACATGGTGAAACCCCGTCTCTACTAAAAAAAAAGAAAAAATAATACAAAAATTAGCTGGGCATGGTGGTGCACATCTGTAACCCAGCCACTGGGGAGGCTGAGGCAGAAGAATCACTTGAGCCCAAAAGGTGAAGGTTGCAGTGACCCAGGATCGTGCCACTGCTCTCCAGCCTGGGCGACAGAGTGAGACTCCATCTCAAAATTTTGTTTTAAATATTGGTCAGGCACGGTGGCTCATGCAGGTAATCTCAGCACTTTGGGAGGCCAAAGCGGTCGGATCACGAGGTCAGGAGATCGAGACCATCCTGGCTAACATGGTGAAACCCCGTCTCTACTAAAAATACAAAAATTAGCTGGGTGTGGTGGTGGGAGCCTGTAGTCCCAGCTACTCAGGAGGCTGAGGCAGAATGGTGTGAACCCGGGAGGCGGAGCTTGCAGTGAGCCGAAATCGCGCCACTGCACCCCAGCCTGGGCGACAGAGCAAGACTTCGTCTCAAAAAATAATAATAAAATAAAATAGTTTAAAAATAATAAAAATAAAAAATCTAGGATAGAATGTACTTTCACTTAGTGCATTTGGTTGTCATATATCTTAGTCACCTTTAATCTGCAGAAGTCTCCTCCATATATATATATATATATTCAGGGACAGAGTCTTGCTCTGTCACCAAGGCGGAGGTGCAGTGGTGTGATCATAGCTCACTGCAGCCTTAACTTCCTGGGCTCAAGCGATCCTCCCGCCTCAGCCTCCCAAGTAGCTGGGACCACAGGTACGTACCCCAAAGCCCAATTAATTTTTAATTTAATTAATTTTGGAGACTGGGTATCACTCTGTCAACAAGGCTGGAGTGCAGTGGCTTGATCTCGGCTCACTGCAACCTCTGCCTCCAGGGCTCAAGCAATCCTCCCGCCTCAGCCTCCCAAGTAGCTGGGACTACGGGCACATGCCACTTTGGCCTGGCTAATTTTTGTATTTTTTTGTAGAAACTGGGTCTCACCATGTTTCCCAGGCCGGTCTCGAACTCCTGGACTCAAGGGATCCTCCTGCCTTAGCCTCCCAAAGCGCTGGGATTACAGGTATGAGCACTGTGACTGGCCTAATTTTCGTATTTTTTGTAGAGATGAGGTTTCGCCATGTTGCCCAGGCTGGTCTGAAACTGCTGGCCTCAAGTGATCCGCCCACCTCAGTCTCCCAAAGTACAGGATTACAGGCGTGAGCCACCGTGTCTGGCCAGGAGTTCATTGTTTCTGGTTTTTTGGGTTTTTTTTGGTTGTTTTTTTTTTTTTTTTTGAGTCTGTTTAATGGGTATAAAGTTTCACAAGTGCAGGCGCGGTGGCTCACGCCTGTAATCCCAGCACTTTGGGAGGCCGAGGCAGGGGGATCACAAGGTCAAGAAATCGAGACCATCCTGGCCAACATGGTGAAACTCCGACTCTACTAAAAATACAAAAATTAGCCCGGCGTGGTGGCGCACGCCTGTAGTCCCAGCTACTTGGGAGGCGGAGGCAGGAGAATCGCTTGAACCCGGGAGGCAGAGGTTGCAGTGAGCCAAGATCGTGCCACTGCACTCCAGCCTGGCAACAGAGTGAGACTGTCTCAAAAAAAAGTTTCAGATATGCAAGATGAAACATTCTACAGATTGGCTATATTAACATCTTGCCTGGTCGGGCGCGGTGGCTCAAGCCTGTAATCCCAGCACTTTGAGAGGCCAAGGCAGGCGGATCACGAGGTCAGGAGATGGAGACCATCCTGGTTAACACGTTGAAACCCCGTCTCTACTAAAAAAAAAAAAAAAAAAAAAAAATTAGCCGGGCACGGTGGCGGGTGCCTGTATTCCCAGCTACTCGGGAGGCTGAGGCAGGAGAATGGTGGCATGAACCCAGGAGGCGGAGCTTGCAGTGGGCCGAGATCGCGCCACTACGCTCCAGCCTGAACGACAGAGCGAGACTCTGTCTCAAAAAAAAAACAAACAAAAGAAACAAAAAACTTGCCTGCAGTTACCAACATTATCCCGGGCACTTAAAAATTTCGCTAAAAGGGCCAGGCGCAATGGCTCACACCTGTAATCCCAGCACTCTGTCTGGGTGACAGAGTGAGACTGTCGCAAAAAAAAAAAAAAAAATCATATTGAGAGGTGACAACGTGCTGGCGGCCCTCGCCCGCTCTCAGCGCCTCCTCGGCGTCCGCTCTGGCCATGCTTGAGGAATCCTTCAGCCTGCCGCTGCACTGTGGGAGCCCCTTTCTGGGCTGGCCGGCTCCCTCTGCTTGCCCGGAGGTGTGGAGGGAGAAGCGCGGGCAGGAACCCGCGCTGCGCACGGCGCTGGCGGGCCAGCGCGAGTTCCAGGTGGTCGCGGGCTCTGCAGGCCCCGCACTCGGAGCGGCCCGCCGACGCCACCGGTCCCAGGCAGTGAGGGGCTTAGCACCCGGGCCAGCAGCTGCGCAGGGTGTGCCGGGTCCCCCAGCACTGCCAGCCCACCCCCGCCGTGCTCGAATTCTCGCCGGGCCTCAGCCACCTCCCCGTGGGGCAGGGCTCAGGACCTGCAGCCCGCCATGCCCGAGTCCCCCGCCCCGCGTGGGCTGCGGCTCGCGGCCTGAGGCTCTTCGACGGGCGCCGCCCCCTGCGCCCTGGCTCCTGGTCCCATAGACCGCCCAATGGCTGAGGAGCACCGGCAGACGGCGCTGGACTGACGGGCATCTCCGCCCCGCGGTCCCACCCAGGTATCCACTAGCCCAAGCCAGCTGGGCTCCTGAGTTGGGTGGTGACTTGGAGAACTTTTATGTCTAGCTGAAGGATTGCATATGCACCAATCAGCACTCTGTGTCTAGCTCGAGGTTTGCAGATGCACCAATCAGCACTCTGTATCTAGCTAATCTGGTGGGGACTTGGAGAACTTTTATGTCTAGCTGGAGGATTGTAAATGCACCAATCAGCACTTTGTGTATAGCTCAGGGATTGTGAACACACCAAACAGCACCCTGTGTCTAGCTCAAGGTTTGTAAATGCACCAATCAGTGCTCTGTGTCTAGCTAATCTAGTGGGGACTTGGAGAACTTTTGTGTCTAGCTAAAGGATTGTAAATGCACCAATCAGCACTCTGTGTCTAGCTCAGGGATTGTAAATGCACCAATCAGCGCTCTGTCAAAGTGGACCAATCAGTGCTCTGTAAAATGGACCAATCAGCTCTCTGTAAAATAGACCAATCAGCACTCTGTAAAATGGACCAATCAGCAGGATGTGGGTGGGTCTGATAAGGGAATAAAAGCAGGCTGCCGACCCACCAGTGGTAAGTTGTTTGCGGTTTTTGTTTGGGGAGGTTTAGTTTTTGTTTCTCTACTTAACAGAGCTTGTTGGTGTTTGTGTTTTGGGTTCGCGCTGCTTTTTATGAGCTGCAATACTCATCGTCAAGGTTTGTAGGTTCACACTTGACGGTCACGAGACCACAAACACGCTAGGAAGAACAAACAGTTCCAGACGTGCTGGCTTTATAGCGCTATTAACACTCACCGTGAGGGTCTGTGGCTTCAGTCCTGAAGTCAGCGAGACCACGAACTTACCAGAAGGAGTGAACTGCGGACGCATCTGAAGGAACAAACTCTGGAGACACCATGTTTAAGAACTGTAACAGGGTGAGGGTCTGCAATTTACTTCTTGTAGTCAGTATTGACCAAGAACCCCACCAATGCCTGACATGGTGTATCATGGTAAATAGGACATGGAAACCCCATCTTTTAAACCAAGTCGCTAATTATTTTGGCATCAGGTAACGGTTTTGTGGAAGACAATTTTTCCACAGATGTAGTTTATCATCACATTGTAGTATCTGATAATTACACAACTCACCATCATGTAGAATCTAGGGCGAGCCCTGAGCTTGTGTGTGAAAGATTATCCCCAGGGCCTGAAAGTTGGAAGGGAGGAGGAACAACTCCTTTCTCGGGCTCAGTCACAAGGTGCAAGGCCAGCTGCACCAGCAGTGGGCGCCACCAAGACTGCAGCAATAGGAAGGGAACTTGGCTGGAAAACACCTATCCCTGAAGATGGAGACAGAGGCCATCTGGGTACCACATAGCATTTACATCAGACTGGGGGACTTCTTGTTTACGGGAGACCATGAAACCCCTGCCCCGTCCTCATCTGGTGCTGATGCCATTTTAGGCCTCAGCCCGCCTGCACTCACGTGCTCATTGATACAGCATATTGTTGAGATAGCGCCACTGCAACAGCCGGGGCGACACAGCGAGACTCCGCCTCAAAAAAAAAAAAATCTTCACACTGCTTCGTGTTGACTGTTGGCGCGCTTTTAGGGTAGAACCAGTTACAAGAATCTTTCAGTTTTCCTGCAACTAGATGGTCCCATCTGGGGGTGATGGGAGACCGTGACAGACCAGGGAGCTCACAACCTAGATCACTGCGTGTGCAGGTCACAATAGGGTTTTGTGGGATTTGATAAGGTTTCTCTTCAAATAATCTGATCTTTTATTCTGTAATTCATAGTACCCCACCCCCCTTTTTCCTTTTTCTCCTTTTTTTCCTTGTTGCCTTTGGTAGATGTCCAGGCACGCCACAGTACCAGGCGTTATCAGTACCAGCTCACATGTGTTTCCTTATTTAAAAAAAAACTAAATTTCTAGCTTATTGCAGACACCCCTTCCCCTTTCCTCTCCACTTTGTTTTACGTGCCCACCTTATCTAAAAAAGATCAAATGTTTAGCCAACCAAAATTAGTTTAAATTATACAACCCGACCCTGGCCAATAAAAAAAGGGTACAAAAACAAAACTTGTGTCAAAAATAAAGGCTCTCGTGCCCCTTTGTTCAAGTATACTCATAATAACCGGCCAAAAACCCCTCTGCACAAAAATAAAAGTACTTTGTTAAAAATCCTTTGTTCGTGTTCAATTTCCTTAAAATTTTAAGTGTTATTCTTAACAGTTTGCACTCCTATGAGAATCTAATGCCGCTGCTGATCTTACAGGAGGCTCAAGTGATGGGGAGCGGCTGTAAATACAGATGAAGCTTTGCTGCCTGTTTGCTCATCTCCTGCTCTATGGCCCAGTTCCTCACAGGCCACAGACCGGTACCAGTTCATGGCCAAGGGGCTGGGGACCCCCGTCTTAAACAAAAACAAAAAAACCAAAGCACACTTAATGTGAGATCTACTCTCTTAGCAAAATTTTTGTTTTTGTTTTGTCGTTGACACCGAGCCTCATTCTGTTGCCCAGGCTGGAGTGCAGTGGCATGACCTCGGCTCACTGCAACCTCCTTCCCCTCGGGTTGCAGCGATTCTCCTGCCTCAGCCTCCTGAGTAACTGGGATTACAGGCACCCACCACCACGCCCAGCTAATTTTCGAATTTTTAGTAGAGATGGGGTTTCACCATGTTGGTCAGGCTGGTCTTGAACTCCTGACCTCGGGTGATCCACCCACCTTGGCCTCCCAAAGTGCTGAGACTATAGGCGTGAGTCACCGCACCCAGCTACTGTGATGTGATTATTCTGCATTGCATGCCTGTATCAACATATGTCCTGTAGATCATAAGTATATACACCTACCATGCACCCACAAAAATTAAAAATAGGCAGGGTACGTACGGTGGCTCACCCTTGTAATCCCAGGACTTTGGGAGGCTTAGCTCAGGAGTTCGAAAACAGCTTGGGCAACATGGTGAAACCTCATCTCTACAAAAAAAAAAAAAAAAAAAAAAAATCAGCCAGGTGTAGGTAGAGAGTGGCTGTAGTCCCAGCTACCGTGGAGGCTGAGGTGGGAGGATTGCTTGAGACCAGAAGTGAGAGGCTGCAGTGATTGCGCCACTGCACTCCAGGTAACTAAAGTACAATGGGGCCGGGTGTGGTCGCTCTCGCCTGTAATCCCAGCACTTTGGGAGGCTGAGGTGGACGGATCGCTTGATGTCAGGAGTTAAAGGCCAGCCTGGCCAACGTGGTGAAAACGTTTCTCTACTAAAAATACAGAAATTAGCCAGGTGTGGTGGCGGGTGTCTGTAGTCCCAGCTACTCCGGAGGCTGAGGCAGTAGAATCACTTGAACCTGGGAAGCAAAGGTTGCAGTGAGCCAAGATCGCACCACTGCACTCCAGCCTCAGTAACGAAAGACTCCGTCTCAAAAAACAAAAATAGGCCGGGCGCGGTGGCTCATGCCTGTAATCCCAGCACTTTAGGAAGCCGAGGTCAGGAGATTGAGACCATCGTGGCTAATATGGTGAAACCCTGTCTCTACTAAAAATACAAAAAATTAGCCGGGTGTGGTCGCGGGTGCCTCTAGTCCCAGCTACTCGGGAGGCTGAGGCAGGAGAATGGCGAGAACCCAGGAGGCGGAGCTTGCAGTGAGCGGAGATTGCGCCACTGCACTCCAGCCTGGGCAACAGAGCGAGACTCCGTCTCAAAAAAAATAATAAAATAAAAAATAAAAAAGTATAAATAAATAAATTACAATTAGGTTATTAGTGTAAGGGCCCTAATCCAGCACAACTGGTGTCCTTATAAGAAGCAGAGATTGGGCTGGGCATGGTGGCTCACATCTGTAATCTCAGCACTTTGGGAGGCTGAGGCAGGAGGATTACCTGAGGTCGGGAGTTCGAGACCAGCCTGACCAACATGGAGACACCCTATCTCTACTAAAAATACACAATTAGCTGGGCGTGCTGGCTCACACCTGTAATCCCAGCTACTCGGGAGGCTGAGGCAGGAGAATCGCTTGGACCCGGAGGCAGGTTGCAGTGAGCTGAGATCGCGCCATTGCACTCCAGCCTGGGCAACAAGAGGAAAACTCTGTCTCAAAAACAAACAAACAAACAAACAAAAGAAGCAGAAATAGGCCGGGTGCAGTGGCTCAAGCTTGTAATCCCAGCACTTTGAGAGGCCGAGGTGGGTGGATCACAAGGTCAGGAGTTCAAGACCAGCCTGGCCAACATAGTGAAACCCCATCTCTGCTAAAAATACAAAAATTAGCCGGGCGTGGTGGCGTGTGCCTGTGGTCCCAGCTATTCTGGAGGCTGAGGCAGGAGAATCACTTGAACCTGAGAGGTGGAGGTTGCAGTGAGCCAAGATCGCACTACTACACTCTAGCTTGGGCGATAGAGTGATACTTCGTCCCCCCCGACCCCGCAAAAAACGAAGCGGAGATTAGGACACAGATACACACAGAGGAATGACTGTGGGAAGACACAAGAAGACGGCCATCTGCCAGCCAAGGAGACAGGCCTCAGAAGAAAGGGACCCTCCTGTCACCTTGATCTCAAACTTCTAGTCTCCAGCACTGTGAGACAATGCATTTCTACTGCTGAAGCCACGGGATCTGAGCGCTCTGTTACCTGCAGGCCGAGCAAACCAATGCAGGTGCCCCTCAGCCTCTTCCCTCTGGCTCCTGGCCCCCACCCACTCGCATTGGCTGCTGCCTGCAGGCCTCTGCCATCTGTCTGCCTTCTGTCTGGCTTCCTTTTCACTTCTGTACCTTCTACCCAGCGGACTCCTCCATCTCCGGTTCTCCTTCTCGAGGTATAATTATAGCTGCTGGCACTAGTGCCTGTCTGCTCTGTGCCAAAGTGTCTGCCTGGCCATCGGAGGCCGTATCTTATTTAACACCAACCCAGCAACCCTGGGAAGCAGGGGCTATCATTAGCTCTCTTATACCAAAGCGGTGCATGCCCAAGCCTTCCAGAGCTGAAGGGGGTTGCCCAGGGCCACGCAGCTAGCATGTAAAAGAGAATCTGTCAGCTGCACATGGTGGCACATGCCTGTGGTCCCAGCTACTTGGGAAGCTGAAGTGGGAGGAGTGATTGAGCCCAGGCGTTCAAGGCTGCAGTGAGCTGTGATTGTACCACCACACTCCAGCCTGGGCGACAAAGGGAGACCCTGTCTCAAAAATTAAAATAGAAGCCGGGCACGGTGGCTCACGCTTGTAATCCCAGCACTTTGGGAGGCCGAGGCAGGTGGATCACCTGAGGTCAGGAGTTCAAGACCAGCCTGGCCAAGATGGTGAAATCCCGTCTCTACTAAAAATGCAAAAATTAGCTGGGCATGGTGGCGGGTGCCTGTAGTCCCAGCTACTCAGGAGGCTGAGGCAGAGAACTGCTTGAACCCGGGAGGCAGAGGTTGCAGTGAGCCAAGTTTGCGACACTGTACTCCAGCCTGGGCGATAGAGTGAGACTCTGTGACTCTGTGCAAAAAAAAAAAAAGAAAGAAAAAGAAAAAAAGAATTAAAATACAATTAATAAAATAAATAGCAGGGTGTAGTGGCATGTACCTGTAATCCCATGTACTCAGGAGGCTGAGGTAGGAGGATCGCTTGAGCCTGGGATGGCAAGGCTGCAGTGAGCTATGATGATGTCCACTCTAGCCTGGGTGACACAGTGTGAGACACTGTCTCTAAAAAAATTCAAAACTAGCCAGGCATGGTGGCTCAAGCCTGTAATCCCAGCACTTTGGGAGGCCGAGACGGGCGGATCACGAGGTCAGGAGATCGAGACCATCCTGGCTAACTCGGTGAAACCCCGTCTCTACTAAAAAATACAAAAAACTAGCTGGGCGAGGTGGCGGGCGCCTGTAGTCCCAGCTACTCGGGAGGCTGAGGCAGGAGAATGGCATAAACCTGGGAGGCGGAGCTTGCAGTGAGCTGAGATCTGGCCACTGCATTCCAGCCTGGGTGACAGAGCGAGACTCCGTCTCAAAAAAAAAAAAAAAAAAAAAATTCAAAACTGGGTGTGGCCAAGGCATCATTTCCTCCTGCCTGGATTCCAGACTTTCCGGAGGCCCTCGGCCCTACTGGGCGGCGGGTGGGGGGGCGGGTCCGGGCATCTCTCCTGAGAGGTCCCAGGTCCATCACAGGCTATTTCCACGGTCTCGACTTCCCCAGCTCTTTGACGCTGGCCAGTGGCTGGCCACGTGCTGTGGGTTGGGGGATGCGTGGCTTTCGCTGAGGACCCACAGGCCTGTCTCCATGAGGCTTGACTTGATAGAAACTGGCACTGGGGCCTGTCCTGTCACAAATCCCCTTGTCAACTGCCCCTTCCTAGGTGCACCCTTCCCCCAATCTCTTATCCTGGGTTCCATCAACTGGAAAGGAGCCTGATTCAGTGGCCTTATCCAGGCCTGCTCCCTCTCCTCCCTCCACGCGCTGGCTCTCTCAGCTGCAATTTCCTCTCCTTACCCAGGCCCCACTCATTCCACAGGTCCTGGGCTGGCTGCCATTCCATTCCTCCTACCTGTCCTCCTCCACCTCCTCCTCCCTCTCCTCCTCCTCCTCCCTCCCTCCTCTTCCCCTTCCTCCCTCTCCTCCTCCCTCTCCTCTCTCTCCTCCTCCCCTTCCTCCCTCTCCTCCCCCCCTCCTCCTTCCTCTCATCCCCCTCCTCCCTCTCCTCCTTCCTGCTTCTCCTCCCCTTCTCTCCTCCCCCTCCTCTCTCCTTCCTCTCCTCCCCCTCCCCCCTTTCCTCCTCTTCCTCTTCCCCCACCATCCCCCAGCATTAACATCCCTCACCGTGAGAAAACCAAACTGACAAAATGCCATCCTTGCAATGAAGGTGAAAGGCCACGGTCTACAAGAAGTCCTAAGATGAACTGAAAAGTTCTGAGCGGAGACTCGATTGCCTCAGGTATCTGGGAGAGAATTTCCCAGCCAGGGCCTTCAGCAGCTGCTGGGAGGGACCCCGGGCGGGGGCGGAGGGAGGGGAGGGAGGAGGCTGCCCAGGAGGCGGAGGGAGTGAGGGGAGGTTGGCAGGTGCTCAAGGGCCCACCCCCCGCTTGGGTTAATGCTTTCTGTTGCCATTTTGAAATTCCTTTTTTTTTTTTTTTTGAGACGGAGTTTTGCCCGGGCTGGAGTGCAGTGGCGCAATCTCGGCTCACTGCAACCTCTGCCTCTTGGGTTCAAGCGATTCTCCTGTCTCAGCCTCCCGAGTAGCTGGGATTACAGGCACCCCCACCACACGTGGCTAATTTTTGTATTTTTAGTAGAGATGGGGTTTCACCATGTTGGTCAGGCTGGTCTTGAACTCCTGACCTTGTGATCCACCCGCGTTGGCCTCCCAAAGTGCTGGGATTACAGGTGTGAGCCACCATGCCCAGCAATCATTTTGAAATTTAGTCATCTTTGACCAACAGGCCCTGCACATTTTTCCTTTCCTTTCTTTTTTTTTCTTTTATAGCTCACTGCAGCCTCAAACTCCTGGGCTCAAGTGATCCTGTTACCTTAGCTTCCCAAGTAGCTGGGAATACAGGTGCATGTCACCACTCCCGGCCTTTTTTTTCTTTTGAGATGGAGTCTCGTTCTTGTTGCCCAGGCTAGAGTGCAATGGCGTGAACTTGACTCACTGCAACCTCTGCCTCCCGAGTTCAAGTGATTCTCCTGCCTCAGTCTCCGGAGTAGCTGGGATTATAGGCGCCCGCCACCACGCTCGGCTAATTTTTGTATTTTTAGTAGAGAAGGGGTTTCACTATGTTGGCCAGGCTGGTCTTGAACTCCTGACCTCAGGTGATCCACCCACCTCAGCCTCCCAAAGTGCTGGGATTACAGGCGTGAGCCACTGTGCTCGGCTTTTTTTTTTTTTTTTTTTTAAATAGCATCTTGCTCTGTCACCTAGGCTGAAGTGCAGTGACATGATCTGGGCTCTCTGCACCCTCCACCTCCCAGGTTTAAGCGAGTCTTCTGCCTCAGTCTCCCGAGTAGCTGGGATTACAGGCACACACCACCATGCCCAGCTCATTTTTGTATTTTTAGTAGAGACGGGGTTTCGCCATGTTGGGCAGGCTGGTCTGGAACTCCTGACCTCAAGTGATCCACCCACCTCAGCCTCCCAAAGTGCTGGGATTACAGGCGTGAACCATCGTGCCCGGTCTCATTTTTACATGTTTTGTAGAGATAGACTCTCATGATGTTGCCCAGGCTGGTTTTGAACTCCTGATCTCAGGCGATCCTCCCTCCTCATACCAGTTCTCAGGACAGGTTGTTGAGAACTCCTCAGGCTCTAAGGACACTGAGGTGGGAGGGAACCCACGCTCTCCCTCGTCCCTCGTCCCCCGGTGAAAACACTCTCATGTCAGGACTCGTACTACTAAACACAAACTGTGGTTCTCCGGACAACACAGGTGTCAGTTTCTCCTTCTCTTCCAGAAATCCTTTTAAATTGTGCTAAGAAATTACTGAGGTTGAAACACACACACATGAAGCCCAAGGGAAAAAGGATGCAGGCCTCAGACCCTTGCCCTTGAAGGGAGCAATGGAAATAGCCCCCACGAAAGGCGGAGGTCTGGAGAGGTCTGGTGGAACCTGAGTGTTGCCTGCCATGCACAGGGGCCTCGCTTGGGGCTGGGCCTCTCTGGCTCTGAATTCTGGGGTGAGGCGGGGATGGAAGCCATCCCTGGAGCAGAGGTGGAGATGGGGGCTGTCAGGTTTCATTAAGGTTCGTCCCACATAGGGGACTCCTCTAAACTTCTTGCTTCTCGAGGTGAGTCTCTGACACTGGTGTCGCCCAGGAGAAATACAGGTTCTCAGGCCAGGTGCCGTGGCTCATGCCTGTACTCCCAGCACTTTGGGAGGTTGAGGTGGGTGGATCACCTGAGGTCAGGAGTTTGAGACCAGCCTGGCCAACATGGTGAAACCCCATCTCTACTAAAAATACAAAAATTAGCCGGGCATGGTGGCGTGGGCCTGTAATCTCAGTTGTTCGGGTGGCTGAAGCAGGATAATTGCTTGAACCCAGAAGGTGGAGGTTGTAGTGAGCCGAGATTGCCGCAGTGCAGCCTGGGCAACAGAGTGAGACTCTGTCTTAAGGGAAAAAAAAAAAAAAAAAGAAAAGAGAGAAAAGAGAAAGAAAGAAGAGAAAGAAAAGAAAGGAATGCAGATTCCCAGGCCCGCACCAGACCTGCAGAAGCTGAATCTGCTTTGAAACGATGCTCCCCTATGGGAGGCAGATGCATTCTTACGTTTGGGAGGCGCAGACACCCAGACCCCTTCTCCTGGGTTCACAGGTTGGGCGGTCAGGAGATCCACTAGCCTGAGCCAGTGGGAGCTGCCCAGAGGCCCCTGGAGCCCCAGCTGTCAGCCCCTGGGCTCTGAACACCTGAGGGACAGCCCTGAGCACTGTCAGGACTCTGGCTGGAGCACAGCCCTGGCCCTTTGGCCCCAGGTGGTGTCGGGTAACACGAAGTTTTCCCGGAAGCCGAGGGATCATCTGGAAGAGAAGATGGTGAACGCAGACCCACAAGATGCACAAGCAATAGAGAAACTAGCAACTTGAAAACGGGCTCCGTAAATGCTTTCCGAGAAGCCCGCCCGTGGGACTATGTTAGCTCAACTCTCCGAGTGCTAAGCGCGACCATCCAGTCCTTGGCGGAGTCTTGGTAGCAACTGTCACCATTCCTACTTGATCTCATTTTCCTGAGGATCTGGAGGGGATGGGCAGCGTGGACCCATTTCACAGAGGGTAGAGCGGAGACTCAGAGAGCCAGAGACTTTCCCCCGGGTCGCACGCTGGGGAGTGGTGTCAGAGCCAGGATTTGAACCTGGACTCTCTGACCTTGAGACCCCTAACCATTCCCATCCCAAAGGAGATCAGTCTCACGGAGGGGACACTCGGGACGGTCCCAGGGCTCGGGAGTGACTATGGTTCCACATACAGACGGGGGAAGAGGCTGGATCCCCGGGTCACTGTTCAGGGAGCACTGGTGTGGGAAGCAGACGGAGGGGGGCCATATCCAGGGGCCACTCAGTGGGCCCACTGACCTGTGAACCTGGAGAAGAGGGGCATCTGGGTGGGAGCTGAAGGGCCATGGGTGAGCCAGCACAGGGCACACCCGAACTGGGTGCCCCCTCGTGGGCTCCCGGGGCCTGGCCCAGGCTTACCTTGGAGGGAGGAGGTCCCTATCCCCTAGCACTCTATTACTGGGCTGTGGGCTGCTCACAAGTGACACACCATCACCCCTACACCAGCACATCTCAATGATCCCACTTCATTTATTACCAAAATATCACAGAATTCCAGTCATAGTTAACATACAGCGTTTAACACGAACCTGATACCTGCAGAAAGAACTGAGTATCCGGACAATTGAGTCGTTTGGAACTGTAAGCCACGCCCCAAACCGCATCACTCCGTACTTCAAAAATACGCTTTTTTGAGAGCTTTGGAAACTGAATTAAAATGTCTACACAGCTATGAACAATTGTTTAATAAAACTTTTTCATGTTTCCATTACATGTAAATATATCAATTTGGCATCTCTATAAAAACTCTGAAAATGGTGCAAAAGTTTCATTCTCTTTGAGAAAGCCATTGACAAAAAATATTCACACTTCACTAAAATTTTGAAAAATGGTCTTCTTTCAAAGTTTCTTTATTAATCTGAAGTCTTCTGGGTTATCAAAATCTAGGTTTGCTTTTTCCTCCTAAAACACTAAAGAACATTTATTCACAAGGATTAAAAATAAAAATAAAAAGGCAATGGGCTGATGGAAAACCGGTAAGGGCTTTTCTTTCTTTTTTTTTTTTTTTTCTGAAAATAATTTAAAAAAACTTAAAAGTTACATAAGCATCTTCAAAAGAACACAATGGGATTCATTTTGTTGTTGACTTTTGGACACCAGTGTCAGACTTTATTGAAAACAAACCCATGTAAAAACAAAGTTAAAATGAAAAATGGCACCTGAAAAATAAATTATTTTATATAAAACAAATCAATAACTTAAAACACACTAATATACAAAAGGTCTAACCATCTACTGTACAACATGGGAATCGGTTATGAGAGCCTCCCCTCCCCCAAAGCAAGTCACTGTAAACGGAACATCACATGGTCATGGTCAAAGAGGTGGCCCCAAACCAACGGAAAAGCCTTCTCTTCTAGTGGAAGAAAAATCCAGTCCTGTCAAAGTCTCCGTTAGCCAAACTTACGTACTGGCGGTGACTTACAAGTGAGAAAAAAAAAAAAAAAAAAAAAAGCTTTTTTTTTAAATGGCCAAGAAAAAAACCTGAATGACGTCACTGAAAGGTAGAAAAATAGGATCCGGCCATTAGAAGTCAGGGGAAATCAAAAGGTTTGGAAACGTGAACCCTGCCTGGGATCCGAGATTCAGATTCTACTGCCATCGTTACATGCCAATTGCCAATGCCACTCAAAAAAAAAGCACTTGTGACTTCAGGGCTGTCTTGGGAAGTTTGGGGACAGGACTCCCTGACCCCCAGAGTCTGCTGAACCCCAGGGGTCTCTGCTAAGGAGCTGCCTCAGGTCCCAGTAGGTGAGGTAGGTCTGGGGAAGATGGGAGGGGATTGAGGTGGAGGGAGGGGTGGAGGGACAGACGATAGAGGCCTCCTGTCAGCTGAATTCTTACTCTCTTTCATCCAACACAGGAAGGCTGCGAAAAGCACATGGAAATAAAACCGGGCTGAATGGGATGTGAAATGTAACAGCTGAGTGATGTCAATTTCGATTTTCAAGTCCGATGCGGGACTGGTTAAGTCATGTCTTTTCAATGCCTGGTGGACAAATGGCCTTCGTTTGGAAGCAAACTGGTCAAGGAATTGCCACTAACCGTCTTCGGGTGCTTCTATTTCTCTGATCCAGCAGGGACCCCTGGGCTGCCAGCTCCAAAGGGCCGGCCTTGGCTCCCGACAGCAGCACGATTCAGTCCCTGGAGACTGGGTCTCCAGGACTAAGGCCAAGCGCAGACTCTCAGAGGTTAAGGCAGCTGCCCTTGGCCAGGAAAAGGTTCACCTTCCAGAAGAAGGTGGTGGAACCCACCCAGCACCACCTGCGGGCAGGCCCCTGAGGAAGTCCATGAATTTCAGGATATTCACGCAGGATAGTGGCCAAGGAGAGGACTCAGCACCCAGGAGGGAATCAGTCACAGAGCTGTGACTAGAGGCACAACCAGCACAGAAAACTGTGGCTTGGCAAATCACACTGAAAACGAAATAATGGCAAAGCCAAGGGGGAACAAGGGAGAATTCATCAGGAAGCAGGTTCACAAATTCGAAGTTGCCTGGGGTCTAACTACCAGAGGAAGTTACACACAGGTCAAAAGGGAATTCAATCAAAGCCTCTTTGGTATTTCCCAAACCAGATTTTTGATAAATGAACATTATCTACTCTGAACACTTTTTCATCGAAATTCCCAAATAAAAGGAGAGCACTCATTTTTGTTAACTATAAATACGACTCATCTACGTAAAATTTTTAAAGAAATGGTTTCTTTTGAGTTGTGCCTTTTTAAAGAAAAGGGATCTCCCCTTTGCAAACAGGCCTTGGCAAGATGTAATGAACTTTGAGGGCACAGGGCCGGCAACTAGAACCTTGATGGGAACGGAGATTGCTTTTCAGGAGTGACAGTTCAAAAGCTAAATCCTTCCACAAGCTTGCAAGTTAAGACTCCCAAATAAAGGCATTGGAAGTTTTTAGCTAGAAGGCTGTTCAAACAGTGGAGACCACGTACAATGAGAATGTTCCTGAACTGAGAAACTTCAGGGAACTCTCAAAGGCTCATACACTTCACAGTTTCTTCTCACCTGTCCCAGCATCAGAACAACTGATAGGATTCAGATAAAAAGGGGCGAGGAAAGAAGCTGAGGTGCTGGCTACAAGCCCGTCATCATTTTCACAGTTGAAGCTTAAGACAGAGTTCTCTGTTGAATGCTAGCTACGGGCATGTATGGCAGTGAGACTCCAAGGGGAGTTTCAGAAGCGGGAATCCAGCCTTCCATCAGAAGATGCTGGCTCCCACCTTCCATCAGAAGATGCTGGCTCCCACCTTCCATCAGAAGATGCTGGCCTGGGGAAACCTGAACGGCTTCTTTTTCCAGGAAAACATTCTGGTCCCAGGGTGGAGACTGCTCTCCGGCAACAGAGCAGGGACCCTCTTTTGTGTCGAATCTGGGCAAACGGGCCTCGGTTTTGGCTTTTCCTGAGGATCTGGGATTCTGTGGGAGAAAGGAGGTCCTCTCTGGCACCAGGCCGACTTTTATGAGACGTGGCCTGGGTACAGATGGCAACATCATCAATTTGCAAGGATCGCGCACACAGCCCCTCGGTAAAAGATCAGGGAAAGGGGAGGGGATGGGCATCCTCAGTTGTCCAGGGGCCTCTAGAGACGCTGACCTGCTCTGGGGACGGTGGTGCCTGCCTATTGCTCCATTTCCCACTTCAATAAATAAATAAATAAATAGATCGGTATAAATAAACAGATAAATACAGCCGTCATCTCATGAGAGCAATAACTAAAAAACAGCCTACGGTCACATTTTAGTCTCACGTCAAGGTTAAAAACTGCTGGTACTAAGTTATCCTGTTTGTGATTCTCTCTGTATACTAGTTATTTATAAATGCCAGATCCCAGTCCTGAGGAGTTTTGGGCGATCTGGCCCTGCCTATTTCACAGGCTTTCTCTTTCACCCTTCCTTCGGGCTCCCAGTTTAAAAGCCACCAGCCTGTAACTGCACATTCCTGCGTCACATATTCAGAAATGCTTTTGCTTGAGGCAAGTATTGGTTTCTTAAGATATTACGACTCCTCCCTGAATGCTGGGCCGCCTGCACCTTCCCTAGCCAAAAAGAAAGAAAAGGTAAAATAAAAAACAAAACAAAATTCGAGCAAAACAAAATCAAATTTAATGGTCTTAAATGCAAAAGTAAAAACAAACAAAAAACACAAAAAAGCAAAAGAAAATTAACAGAACAGAACAACCCAAAATGTCAAGGCAGTTATGAAGAGAACTTTGAGGGTTAATCTTTAAAACTACAAATCAAAGGTTTTGGTTAATAGATAACTGGCAAGAAGTAAGTACTTTTCTGCTGAGTGTTCATACAAAAGCAAAATTCCAAAACAAAATGCGACTAAAATAGAAAAAGGTCTAAGCGCTCACGAGAAGGGATGCGAGAAATACAATGCTCAAATGTTTCTGTGTTATTAAAAAACAGAGCCATCCTACGCCTCCAAGCTATGTTAAATGCTCTGGAAAACGGGAGAAATTATCGTGGAACAACAGTATCCAATGTGTGGGGTGCTGTGCATGCAATGTGTGGACAGAAACTCGGGGCGTCAGAGTAGCAACACATCTTCAGGCGTGCCTGGAGCTTAGATCTAACTCTGGAATATACTGGAGTTTCCCTGAAACTCTTTGGTCCATTCCCATTGGTGCCTGGGCTTACGAAACACGTTTGTGTCCTTCTCTGGAGGGCCCGCCCGGCATGCGGCCCCCGGCCCCAGTGGTGGCCCACGCTGGACGGGCCCACCGCCATTCCCAGGACCACTTGGCAGAGCCCGGGACTGAGTGAGCAGGAGGTGGCAATGGGACCTGCCTGGAAAAGGAACTTCCTGTCAACCAAAGCATACATCGCTTACAATGTTGAAGCGGTTGAGAAAACGCACACTCAGCATCTGTCTAACATCTTTAGATTAAAAACTAAAACTAAAAGGTGATTTTTTTTGCTACCCAGTCTGTGGAGACATTGAATGAAACGCGTGTTAGACAGTCTTAGAGGTTAAAGCATGCTTCAGGTTCACCACCATCCAGAGGGACTGGTTAGTCAATGCAGTTCTACTTAGATTTCTGTTTAATATATATCTTAAAGGAAATAACTTACGAAACTTAAGATTGGTCTAACATTGTGGGATTTCAAACATTTGAACATGTCGGTTGCATCCCAGAGTATAAAAACCTTCTCACTTCTCATTCAGACAAAGACAAACACTTGTGAAAATTGGCGCAAAATGAGTTGTACACTAACAAGAAAAGTTTCAACTCCTTCACTCTTAATTATCTATTCCGTACAAAAAAAAAGCATGAGCGAGTTATTTGTGGGACTTGTTGGTTTTGAAGGAAACCTGTAAGATCTTGTCCCCCAGGCGGTAGCCGTTCAGGCTGGCTATGGCCATCGCGGCTTCTTCATAGTTTGTCATGGTCACAAAGCCAAACCCTTTGCACTTGTTGGTGTTGAAGTCGCGGATCACTTTCACATTGGTGACGGCGCCAAAGGGCCCAAACATCTGCCAGAGGATCCCCTCGTCGGCATCCTGCCCCAGGTTGTAGATGAAAATGCACCAGCCGGAGGAGGCGTTTCCGGGCACGTTGACGCCAGAGAGCCCGCTCATGTGATCGACGCCCATGGGGGAGAACCTGGCGGACAGAGAGCAAGCGTCAGGCCACGGTCAGCGCAGGCGGCCTGGTGATGGGGCAAGGCCTGGACACATGCTAACCATGGCCGCTGGGCCCCATCCCGCTCTGCGCAGCCACGAGGTGCTCACAGTCGAGACACCTGCATGGGTTAAAACCATGACATTGTTTTAAACTGGGAGGAATTAAATACGGTAATGGAGGGGCAGGACCCTGTTCTATAGGGAGCTGACTCTGAGGGGCTGGTTGGTGACCTCCACTCCTCCCACTGTGTATGTGGGGGTTTCTGTTTAGGGGTTCCTGCGGTTCCCCACATTTTAGATGATGGGCGCTTCTCCGGGTCCTCCATTGAGGGTAGAAACGGTCTGCAGGCGCGGACAGCCTCAGCTCTCCCTGGAGGAAACTCTCCTCGTACTGTGGGGTACGTGCAGGGGCTGAACTCTTTTTTCCAGATTTCGCACCTTCCCCTCATCATGACCCACCCCCAAGGGTTCATAGCCCAGTGGTCTTTGGTTAGAGCATGCCTTTGCCAGGGCCACTGTAGGGCCCAAGAATTCCTTCCCACGCACCAGGCAACCAACCTTCTGTGGCTGCAGTTCAACATCCCACGAGGGCCAGGGGCCAAACCACTGAGGGCTGAGAACTCAAGGGACAGGGAAGGGCCCTGGGACACCAGCAACTGCAGGCTCACCAAACTTGACCACACACGTGGGGCTCTTTCCACAGTGATACTTTTATTTACATAAAAAAAAAAAAAAAAAAGCCTTTCTGGGCCAGGCGTGGTAGCTCAAGCCCGGAATCCCAGGACTTTCAGAGGCCAAGGTGGGAGGATCACTGGAGGCCAGGAGTTTGAGACCAGCCTGGGCAACACAGAGAGACCCCATCTCTAGGAAAAAAACAAACAAAAACCTCATCAAACTAAAACCAAACTAAACGAAAATAAAGCCTTCTGAAAACGTACAGATGCCGTAATAAGGATTAAGGTAGATGACAAAACAGTTCCTAAAGCCATGCTTCCCTCTGGAACTTTCTCAAATTAAAAAAGTAAAAGTCTGAGGGTCAGTTTGGGAATATCTGAGTACCGTATATCTGTGAAGACAGCATCTGTGAAGCCGCACGATGCATGCAGAGAAGGATTTCCTGCTCCAAAATAAAACTGGGCTTCAGGCTATGGCCCTATCAGCTAGGGTAAGTGAGTGCCTTCAAGTGTCATTAAACAGATTCACCCTCTCAACAGACACAAGAGGACACCAGCTCCCACGGGGCAGCTCACTAGCCCAAGGGTGATTTTTTCTTTTTTTTGAGACAGGGTCTCACTATGTTGTCCAGTATGGTCTCAAACTCTTAGGCTCAAGTGATCCTTCTGCCTCCTGAGTAGCTGGGACCACAGGTGTGTGCCACCACACTGGGCTAATTTTTACATTTTTTGTAGAGACAGGGTCTATGTTGTCCAGACTGGTCCCAAATTCCTGGGCTCCAGTGATCCTCCTGCTTTGGCCTCCCAAAGTGTTGGGATTACAGGCGTGAGTCAATGCGCCTGGCCTTCTTAAGAATTACTCTTGTTGGTAGTTTTTCTCCTGCTGATTTCTCTGGTCTTGACAGTCATAAATCTCTCTTTTCCTCCAACCCAATTCTCCGGGGTTTTCTGGACGTGACAGGGACTGACGGCAAACTCCCTGCAGTCTGGGTCTTTCTTCCTCCTCTTCTCTCAGCCTCCTGAGCAGATCTTTCCCTCTAGCCTCTCCCGCCCTCCCCACTTCCTTCCATGACTTTGTCTTGGTGGTTGCCCTGCCACTCACTTTCCTGCTCGACCAGAAATGTCCACTCCTCTGGTTTCCCCTTTCTTTTCCCGTCCTCATTACCAGGACCAGAGTCCCATGTCTCCTCCTCCAACCTTCCCTGTCTTCCTTCCAGGCTAAGGAGCAGTTCACCCAACGCCACTGCCCATATAGCCCGCCCCGTCAAGAGCAGTGCCAACTGTATGGTGGGATTCCTACAGCTGGATTTTAAAATTCAGTTCCATTCTGTCCAGAGAAGCTTCTCCAGCCTTGTCTTCAACCCAGAAACCTCAAGGCAGGCAGGCCAGCTTTGGAATTTGAGCCAGGCGGAGAATGCTGGGTAACACAGCCATGAGAATAACACCTCTCACAGCAGCATGTGTGGCAGTGGGCAGCGCCCACCCAGCCTCACTGTTTTTTTTTTTTTTTTTTTTTTTTTTTT